>NC_134833.1:123417207-123526117 GCF_004210375.1 Tachypleus tridentatus
TTGTAAAATTCTATCTCAATACAGTTGATATGGGTATTAAAACTATAGAAGTAGAGAACAACGTTGTGACCTTTTTAGGTCATCTTTAGGTTAAAGAGTTTGCAACTATATGAATCATTACAATTATAAAGTACAATGTATCAGTTGAAAGAGTATATCCTTGCTTTTTTGTTTTTCAACAAAGACAACTTTGACCTTTGTGTGGAAAACTTGTAATTATAAGAGATTGAAGAAAATTACGTTTTGAACGGATTTAAGAATAATACTTTTGTTGTACTTTGTGATGATGTAAGTGTGAAATACAATCAATAAGTTGAGATAAACAAAACATCTGAAATTTAGAATGTGATTTAATACTAATCAGAAAAATGATTGTTCTTTAGCAGAAAAGAATGATCGTGTGAAGTGTTAAAATCTAAACGTGTCATGCTCATTTTCATGTAAGATTGTTGTTGTTCAAGAGAAAAACTTGTAAATATATACAAATTAAACATTAAAAATTTCTTGCTTTCTGTTTATTTCCTGGGAAAAAGTATGTGCTGCTGGATGTAACAAATTTTGAAATAAACGTAGATTATTATACATTTTCTAACACTGGGATATTTATTTTATGTACATGGTAAACTGTTAAGTGATTTACTAATATATGGGTCACAATCTTTGAATTTGTTATCATTACTCTACCAGCAGTACATATGACTCTGAATAATGGACAGAAAAATACATTTAATAATCTGGTAACTGAATGTATAATATTTTATATGAAAAGATATCCAAGACTTTTTAATTCGTACTGTCAGGCCATTGGTGGGAAAACTGTAACAAAATATAAGTGCTTACCACATGAAGATGGATAAAAATCATGGGTTACTATAATAAAATTTAATTTCTTTCTTACTCTAAAAAAATTAATCAGAAAGAAAATGAAGTGATTGAAAGATGAGTTTTCTTATGACTGTAGAGAAGAAGTTAAGGTTGTTACTGTTTTTTTTTTTTTTTTAAGACTGTTATGTTATTATCATTTCAATATATTCCTGAAAAAAATGTACATCTTGCTTCTGGATATTATCTTCATTTGAAATGAATTTATCCTATCTTAATAGAGTAAACAGACTTATCTTTATTTGCTTCTAGAGTTTCTCTTTTTGTAAATTAAATCAAATAATGGGGACTGCAAGGTAGGGGAAAGTATGAAGAACATCCCCAGATTCCTCCTCAGCTTTCAAACTTAAAACTTTAGAGTTTGACAAGTTGGAAGGAAACCAGCTCTTTCCTCTTTTCTGATAAATGAGGGGGCTTTTGATGAGCATGTAGAGCAACTAAATAGAAAATAGATTGGTGGACAATTTAAATCACATGTTATTGAGAGAGTACCACTCTAGAAGAGCACAGTGGCAAACATCACTGAAACCAGGAAGATTCTCTTGTTTTGATCAAGGAAGTTTTGCAAGGTATTTCAATCAATTAATGAACAGCACAAAAGAAATATCTTGAAAACTAGAATTTTCCAATCAATTCAAGCACTAATAAAACAGTCTATAATACATTACATAAAAACTCACAATTTGAAGTTGTATAGGCTTCTAATAAGTTTCATGAGTAAACAATATTTTAAAATACAGTTCATTTTCTAAAGTATATTTGAAAAAGTGTGAACATTTATCAGTTTGAAAACAATTATATAAAGTTAATGTGAATTTTAACTTGAAATTTTATTCTAGAAAATAGTAATTAAGGTACTTTGTAAGTATTCTGCATGAGAAACAGTCTTGATGAGGCATAAAAAAGGTGAATGATAAACATGAGTGTCTGATGAAAAAGGTTGAAGAGCATTTGAGAGAAAATTTAAATGTATGTATGTAAAACATTTTTGTAGAATTGAATATTATCTGTGAAACATCTAATTGAATATAATTTTATATGTTAAGAAAGTGTTATTAAGGCATTTAGTATAAACTTATTGAGACTTAATATACCAATTTTGTTAACAGTTAAACCCATTCATTGAATAATTGTTTGATAAACATGCCAGTTGCATAATATAAATAAATGAAGGTTATTAAAATGGAAGATTTAATTTGCTAATGTAGTAACTTGTGGTAAAATCAATTTATCTGTATTTGTTTATTACCAGGTTCTAATGTGACATTAAGTAAAGCTGGAGGAATTAGTTGGAAAAAGAAAGAGAAAAGATAGTCATCAAAAATGGTAATTAAAGTTGTAAAGGTATTGTTATTTTTAAATTTTCTATAAAACCTCTTGTTCCACAACTTTGTGGTAACTGTGATTTACAATGTGTCTTTTAAAAATAACAACAGTATAAAAAAATGTTCTAGTACAATGAAATTATGCAAACTGTAGGGTTAGTCCTTATCCAACCTTTCTACCCTGAGTATATTATCAGCACTAGCTCACAAATAATACAGAATGTATCTATTTATATTGTTGACAGGATGTATTTAATGAATGATACACAACAAGTTTTGATTTTCAATATCCAAAATGATTCATGTATCATCTTTAATGCATTGACAGTTCCAGGTCAATCTTGATATTGATAGGATGTGCAACAAATTCTTGTTTCTATAAGTGTTTTTATTTATGTTTTTTGCAACTTTCCAGATGTTACTTCCTATGATTCATGAATTCCTTTAGATATGTCTTTTCATATTTTGGAAAATTATAGCACAGAAAAGGAGTGAAAGAATATACTAAATTTTTTTTGTTGAAAATCAAAGATTGCTGTTTTTTTTTTATCATTTATTGTTGCAACGTTTTATGTTACCACTAAATTACAGCCTCTGTTAACCACAATATAACCAAAATTATGTTCAAAGTGGCATATAGTGTCAATCAATCAATTAGTGAATCTGTTTTACTCTTTCATAGATGTTTTAAAAAATGTGTCTTTATATCTTGCACATTAATATGAAACAAGGGAATGATGTCAGCAAATTTTACTTTTGAAATATCTTGGATGGCTGAATTATTGATAGAGGTTTTATATTGAAAGTTAGATAGACAATAAGGAAAATGGACTTTGGTTATATTTTATGATGTTTGTTATTACATTACATTTCCATTTGCTTTGTCTTTTAGAACATTTATGATGATGCAATCTCACAAAGACATTTGGATTTTGCAGATGAGGAGGTACCCCATCTTCTGGTATTTATACACAGTCTGCAGGAAATTTTAACAAGATATGATGTTGGTGAAAACAAATAACATTTGTGTTGCAATGATGCTATCAACAGTGAGGTATTATGTGTTTGATTTATAACATTCAACCATTTATTCAAAATATTTTCGGATAGTACAACATTGGTTAGTTTTAAATGTGTACACTTAATTAAACAGTTCTAACTTGAAAGAATTTTCGCATATTTTATCAAGATCTAAACACCAAATTACTAATTTGGAGAAGTCTTTTAGTTAGTGTTAATATTTCTACTTGACGCAAGTAAAGTTTCAATTTTGTATAATACACTTTTGTTTATTGTGTAGATTTGTCATCTAAAAACTAATTTATATATATATAAAAAGTTTTAATCAAGTATTTGTGGATGTAATTTTACATGTGCATGAAATTTAAACAAAATTTATTTCTTGGTCTTGTAATAAATCAATATACCTACCAAAATTGTAATCAGCCTACACCTGTGGTGTTAATGTAATAAATATCTTAAACATGTGAATGTGAAAATTATCTGATGCATGATTTTTAATATATTATAAGTTTTAAACTTAAAACACTAACATTGTATTGGAATAACATTAATGTTTAATGGATATTAACAATAGGGTTTAATATGGTGTAAATATGTTTTGAATAATGAACACTTGTTTTCATAGGGCAGTTGTGGGAAGGCAGTTACTCTTAATTTTCTTCAATTTGAAATTAAACCACCTAAACATTTCTACATGTTAAAACTCCTAACATCCACCATTACAAAAAGTTATGAAATAAAACTAAACGAAACTACAGATCCTATCTCATAAGATCTTTTAACTTTGCTCTCCCCTATCAGCTGTAGGGGACTTGTATTGTGATGATCAGTCTCATTATTTGTTGGTAAGAGAGTAACCCAAGACTTGGTGGTGGGTGGTGATGACTAGGTGTCTTTTGTTGTTTAATTAGGGATGACTAGTACATATTTAGCAGGTGACTTTGCAAATAGTTGCACTAGAAAATAATATTGTAACTATATTTTTAGATTATTAAGACTGGTTAAGATGCAAGGGTTTCCCCTGAGTGGTAGAAGTAGGTTTTGGTAGGTTTTGTCTGTTATAACAGTTGTTATCAAAGTTTTTTACAGCTATGAAACTTGAGACCAGTGGTTCAAACTGGTGTATATAAACTGAGACACCCAAAGTAGTTTTTACTTTATTCTTTGTTTCATGTGTGGGTTACAATATGGACATTATTAAACCCATTATCAGGCATAAGCCCACTACTGGTAGTAAGAAGTCAGTTTCATTGTTTTGAGGAAATTCATTCCATTATTTGTGTAAATTTATAGTAACAATAAATAAAGTAAAAATAATAATCATTTAACAGACCTAACTAACAACAGTACAAGTTATGTAAATATAATAAATGTTATAAAGAACATGTTTATTTCTGTTTGATGTTTTTCCTACTAATTTCTTCAATACTGAAGTAGAAATGAAAGTATCTTATTGCAGTCTTCATTGGTTGGCTCTTTTGAACAGTAGTAACAGGATAAAATTTGTAATGCATTAGAAGGTGTGCAATGTAAATAAGAAATAAAATGTTCATACATGTATATGCTATCACTTTGGTACCTTGGGTAGAGTAGAAAGTTGCATCTTTGCTAATATCAGTTTTTGTATGTATAAATTTGTTTATAATGTTTATTAATTTCTTTACAGTAAATAGGATAATTGTTTGCAATTTTTCTGGATTTGTCTCTTACATTTACCTCTATAATTAATTATCTTTAGTTTTAGGCATTTCGTATTCCATTTGATGCTTTTTATCTTGCTCGTGCAATGGTAGATAATCTTTTATGAGTCTGAACTTGAAAACTTTAAACATCAGTAAAATTAAAATTCTCAAATTTAGTAGTTTACTAACTTTCTTTATGTAGCACAAACATTTATGTTTTTATACATTGTATTAGACTACATCATGTTTAACTATACCCAATATCAGCTTGATCATATTATTAAAATAGCATATGTATGTAAATTACAATTGTTGAAAATGTTTTTTCAATTCACATCAAGAGTATCATTTACTCAGTGATGTCGAAACCACTTGTTGAGAATTTATATGCAAAAGCGGCTCATTTGGGTTGAGATAATATTTTGCATAGAAGAGCGAACAACCTTTGTGAACCTGACGATGACCGAAGAAGGTCGAAGCGTTGTTAAACTCTTCTATGTAAAATATTTTCTCAACCAAGCGAGCCGTTTTGCATATAAAAGTATCATTTACTTTTAAAGCAAACAAAAGTTAGATGTTTCTTAAATACTAGACTATACATTTTGTGTACATGTTGGTTATTTTTTAATCTAGTGAAAATCTACTTGAGAACTATTTGGACTAGCCATCCCTTATTTTGAAGTGACAAACTAGAGATAAAATCAGTGTCACTTAGCTCCAACTTTTGACTGTCTCTTACCATTGGAAAGGAGGTGAGTTTAGATGAATAAGTTTACATCACGGATGAATAACAATATCCAAAACACCACCTTACCAATAAGATGCATTAAAATCATTGTATGACATGACTCTAATTATAGAGATCATAGGTGTTTTGCAATAGTGCTTTGTATTTAAAGCTCTTCATATTTTATATTTACAATAGAAAGAGAACTGATGCATTCATTATTATGGCTTAGTGCAACTTTCAGTTGATATGCATTACATCTTTTGCAATTGCTATATTTCTTTATATCTGTCGATTTACAGTACAACAAACCTGATTTCAAAAGGGTGGTGTTAGATGTTTGAATATATTTTATATTTATATTATATAATATATTTAAACATCTAACACTGCCCTGTACATTGCAACACTCAGTTACACAACCCCTTTCAAACATGTGGTCAGCTTCTGGTCAGTTACCTTCCTTTCTTTGTGAACCTAACGATGACCAAAGAAGGTTGAAATGTTGTTCTCTCCTCTATGTAAAATATTTTCTCAACTCAAACGAGCCATTTTTATATATATTTTTCTCTACAAGTGGGTTTTCTCGACATCACTGAATACTATTTTAGATTTATTATTAACTTTTCATATAGAAATGGTTCAGAGGGTGAAAATTGGGGAACACATAGTTACCAGTTATCATTGCTGTATTAGGTTCAGCATTTTACTGAATATGAAAACAAGAAATAATAGTATTTAAGTTAAAATTTCAAAACACATATTGAAGGGGTACAACAAGAATTATCTTGTTGTACAAGATAATTATTTGCAGCTGAGAAAATGAGGGGGAAGAATTTATAAACTTTTTTCCGTACCCAAATATATAATTCTTAAAGAAAGAAAAGAGTAATCACAGGTAAAAACACAGGTTGCCTTAGAAAGGATATGAGATAGAATTCAAGAAAAGCATAAGAAATTTAAAGTTGTTAGTAGTGTAGAATATCAAGAAAGTTAGTCAAACAGGAAATAAGGACATCCAAAAATATATGTGAAAAAATCAACTGAAAATGAATTATTAATAAGTAATTTAAAAGTACATTAGGAGTAAAACATATTAGGATGGAGATAGGTCTCTTGAGAATGACAAAAGAAGACTTGGATCTGATAATCATGAATTGGCTAGGTTATTATGTTTTTTTTTGTGTTTTTTTAGTGTTTCAGAATAAACACTTAATCAGTGTTCTTCATCTGAACAATTGATAGATAAAACTGAAGTTGAAGAAGATAATTGCATAAATTCTGAGCTTGTTAAAATTAAGAAGTTAAGGCTCATGGGCAAGATAATATTTCCCTCAGGGTTTTGAAGAATTGGATGTCTGAGCCATTTGGTACTATTGTTTTTGTAAGTTCTTGACTAGTCAACAAGGATTAATGAATTCCGAATTACCTAATATCATTCATATCTTCAAGGGAAGTGATAGCAGTTATACCAGTAGTTATAGGCTTATTAATCTCACTTAAATTGTGGAAAAAGTTTTTGAAAGTCTGAAAGAAGATGCTTTCTGAAGTAATTTAACAAAGTTTAAAATTTTATTGAAAAGTCAACTCTAGGGGGAAATATTGCCCTAGGAATCTTTTAACATTCTTTGAAAAGGTCATTGCTTATGTAGATATGGGTAGAAGTACAGATTTGTTATATCTGGATTCTTAAAAATCATTTGACAAGGTGACACATAAAATGCTGGAAAAAATTCTTTGACTGTGAATAATAAGTTAATTGAGAAGAAGAGAGGTTAGATATTAGAAGTGGAGTATCTCAGGGCTCAGTCTTGGGATCTTTGCTTCTTTTTATTTACAACAATATACAAATGAAGGAACACAATAAATTACTTTTAATGTTATAGATATACTAAAATGTATTGCTAACTGTGAAGAGAATGCTACTGCTTTACAAATGGATTTATCATGTAGAGAGTTCTAGAACTAAATGGCAAATTGGCTTAAATTATAACAAATGTAAGATAATGCATATGGTTTACAAGAATTTAATCTATATGTACAAGTTGGATGATAATCACTTTAACAATGTCATAAAAGAAGTGTTCTTAGTGAAATAGTTGATTGGTCCCTAAAACTAAAGCAGTGTGCTGTTGCTAGTGGTATTGAGGAAAGAGATTTTCAGGTTATGTCTTCAGAAATATTGAACACAAGTCTAAAGAAGTTACAATTTCTTTGTATAGGTTATGGTTAGGCTGTATTTGGAATATTTTGTTCAGTCTTGGCCTCATTACTTCAAGAAAGACCTTGAATTGTTGGAAGGGATTCAGAAGAGGGTTATAAGTGTGGTATCTGGGATGGTTGTCTTATAAGAAGGGATAAAAACTATCCTATTGTTTTCACTTGAAAAAAGAGAAAAATTTGGATTAAATCTGATGGCAGTGTTCAAGATTGCAATAGGAATTAATAGTTTTGATGCATTTTTTTTTTCATATTTAACAGTTAAAGTACAAGAACTAGGGGACAAAATTATAAATTTTGGCAGGGTAGGAGTCATCTTCAGTTAAGTCCAATTTTATTTTACATAGAGGATGGTTGGTTTTGGCAATGGGTTACCTTCTGGTGTTCTGGATACAGTAAATATAAGCAGTTTAAAAAAAAAAGTTTTAAGTGTTGTTTTATGTATTTGTTTATTGATAAATAGTTTTAGTTTATTTCAGACAACAGAACAGATGTTTTTGTTGTTTTCTAATTTCAAGCAAAGCTACACATCTGTGCTAGTTGTTTATAATTTAACAGTAAATACTAGATAAAAGGCAGCTAGTTATCACCACACTCCACTAATTCTTGGGCTACTCTTTTATTGATAAATATTGAGATTTATTGTCACATTATAATGCTCACACATAAAATTGTGCACATATTTCATGTAATGGGGATTTGAACCCTCATCCCTTAGATCATGAGTTGAGTGTCAAACCACATGGCCATGTTGGCCCTAAGTGAAGATAAACCAATAGGTTTCATACTGTCTCAAAACATGTTTATTTCTGAGAGTAACAATACAAACTGAAAAATAATATGCCTCTCGATAGATCTGTGTAATATTCTACAGTATAATGTTTGGATGGTTTACGGTTTATTTCTGAGAAAATGATTGAGAAACAATTACAGTTGTGTTAGAAAATATAATGAGATTAGTAATAATATATTATGCAATTATAATGGCTTTCCAGTATATTTTTCTGTACTTCCACTGTGCTGTCTTCCTTTTATTAATGCTTATGAAGTTCTGAAAACAAGTTGAGTTTGTCCTTTAGGTCTAAAACTAGAAACCAACCAGCTACCAATCTTCCAAACAACTGAACAACATTAGTTGACAATTTGAATAACCAACTGCCACTTTACTATTCACATCCAGAATAACCAATGGAGAGTCAACAGTTTGACATTCAAAAAGTTAATAGTCATTCCTCGATTACCATCTATCTCTGCATATCCCACATTAGTCGTATTTTTTAGTAGATAAACATTCAGTAAGGCCACTTTGTATTGTTTTGGAGATAAAACTTGTACTTGCATCTAGGTCATTGAAATAACCACATCCTGAGTTACTTATGTTTAATAAGTTGTTTTATATTATCAACACTTACTTTTTCACATACCTCAGTTTTCGTACAGTTTCTAGTGAAATATAAAATTATTCTTCAACATGTCTAATTGATAAGTGTTCAGTAGACAATGCTACTATTTTTTTTTACTTGTATGAAATGTACAGTTTGTGTTGTGGAAGACAAAACTGCACTCGCTACTTCGTATAGTACATTTTCTGATACTTCTGTGACTTTGTGTAGTGACAGATGATAATAGTGGAAACTTTCAGTTCAGGACTATACATTGGGTCATTTAATTTTTATTATAATAGTCTGGGAACAAGCCAGTCATACTTTTCTTTTTATACCAATTATTTCTATAATTATTTTGAATATATTATCTTTTGATATAACATAAACCACACCATTATAATATGAAATCATTATAGAATTCAAATTTGAGTATGATCTATTCATCTCAGACATTGAAAATAAGTTAAGAAAAACATAACACAACAATTACTTTATTTAAAGATGTTAAAAAAGTGATGAATAATTATTGTAATACAAAACTAGCTTCTACACTAACAATTTGGCCATTGTCTTCGTAGAATAAACACAGTGTTTGTTCCACGGTAGTCATAAGTTACTTTTACATGTTTAAAACTTCAATTAAAATGTATACCAACAATTTATGTTTGAGGAGGCTAATAATATAGTGTGTAATATGTCATTCCTGTCTATCAATAGAGTTATGTCCACATTATTTTAACAATAAATACTTCATTTATCATTATTAAGTACTAATGAACACTCATTCAGATATTTAAAGAAGTTTTTATGTGTTTATAGTTAATCATATAGCTACACAATGGGCTATCTGTACTGTTCTTGTACAAACACTGAAACAAGGTTTTAAAATAATGTAATGTGTTTCAGTACAATGTGTTGGTCCATTTCAGCTTTCTCATTATCTAAGCCAAACTTAAACTATTAAATAAGTAAATTAACAAATTTAAAATTAGCACTTTTCATTCACATATCTATCAAGCTTTAGTTTAAAAACTCAATCAAATTTACTTCCTCTGCAACATCTGAAGGCAACCCATTCAATAAGCCAACGATTCTATTTGAAATATAAATTATCTTGATTGAAACACTGCTTCTATCTTCCCTAAATCTATACTTGTCCCCCTCCCAAGTTCTATAATTATTTTGTTAAGTGTGAAAAATGTTGATCCATGAACATTATCAATTCCTTTTAAAATCTGAAACACTTCAATTAGACCCCCTTTAACTTTTTCTAAGACAAAATATTTTTAAGGAAATAAATCTCTCCTTGTGTGACAGCCCTCCATTACAGGAATCATTCTTTGAAGCCATCAGAACAAGTTGGTGTATTTCCAGAAGTACACAAAACTCCAAATGTGGTATAATTAGTGACCTATACAATGAAGTTATACATTTCAGATCAGTATTCAACATTTCTTTAGATACAACCTTAAGTTCTATTTGCCCTATTGCTAGCAATAGCACAGTGCTTGAATGGTTTTAGAGATTGATCAGCTAGTTACACCAAGATCCTTATCTTTCATGACACTATTAAGGTTATTCCTATCCAAATTATACTTAATTGGAATTATGATACAAAAAATTGCATTTATCATACTTAAAACCCTACTGCCGTCTATTTACTATTTCAGGTGTGGAATACTGCTTAATTATTCTTTAGTGAAAATAAACTATTCAAAATTTAGTAATGCAATCAGCAGATCCTAACTTTCCTTTATCATCCCACTAGGGTCTCACCCGCATTTTAACCTTTTTCTTTACCCCTTATTGTAACTAGATCCTTAGCATTAATATTTAATTTTTACCTAAACTTTTTCAAAACATTCATTTTGATACCCTAAGTTTCCTTATTTTTTTTATACCATAACAATTTAAATATCTTAAATTTATTATGCTTTTCTTTAATTTTCTCTTGCTCTTTATGACTCAGTCTGGTTTTTATTTGCAGCTACCCATTTCTTTAAGGAATATTTAAAGAAGAATCTCATCTAATCAGTATCTGCAAATAACCCAGATGGATTCAATCTCCTTGCTATTACTTTTTGATATCGTCAGTTTCAACAGGATGCAAATTAAATTTCACGTATAAAACCACTCCTCCTTTTGTTCTTTATCAACAACCTGTAAACCTGCATTTTAGAGAAATTTCTGTCATCAACATCATCTATGTGCAAGTTATTCTAGTAACATCAAAATTGTTCATTCCTGTTTGTGCTGTCATCATTTATTTTATACTTCTAGCACCACAGTAGTAACAATTAAACCTACCCTTTTCACCACTTGTATCAATTCATGCATTAACTCTAAAGATGTTATTAAAATAACCAAATTTTATTTTTTTATCTATCTTACTCTATTTGTGCTGTTGATTTTATTTTCTAGCATAACAAACCACAATTTATAATATTGCTTGCTATGTTTCTTGACCTAGAAACATTATTTTAATGTATTATACAAGTTTTTTGTTGTTGCAATGCATCTTGTGATTTGAATTGTTACCTTATATCCTGTTGTTTATCAAATGTCTCGCACTTATGGAAAGTTTAAGTGATTTAGCTAAAAATACGTAGAGACAGTCCAAATACATTTAATACAAAGGCAGAGATGCCAACTATTTCAAATGACTGAGTGATTGTAGACAGAGCCCTTTCACAGTTTTAGTCTTTTTAGATTTGCCAGAAACAAGACAACCTGGTGAAAGAGGCCTCTTTTTTTCCATCTTGTGAATGATCACATTGGTGTTTCTATGCTGCTTAGAAAACGAGAAATACCCATCTATGCGAGCACTAATTGGCTAATAAGCACTGATGGCGTAACTAAGGATTCCCCCACGCACCCAATATGGAGAAGCACCGCACACAAACTATTGGTAGACGGAGATACAAATATTTTTTATTATTTCAAGCACAAACATGATTATTGCAAGTAGCCATTTGGACTGTCTTTTATTTATTATCAAAATTTATTTGTATCTAACTAGAAATTTTCTTTTCACCCCTTTCAAGCCCTGGGGAAATAATTTATCACTTTATTGTATAGGCTTATATTGTATATAATAATTTGGGAGTTGCAACAAGTCATAATATTTGTCTGTATGAGTGTATAGTTGTAATGTATGCACCATAATCGTAATGGTTGGCATCTCTGCAAAGGCAGCTTAGTTTTGAAACAAAATACTTGTTGCTTTTAGATTGACGTTAAACCCATTAATGTTAGTTCAATGAAAAAATGTGATGCCATTTACTTTAAAACTTTTGTTACATTGTCAATGAGCAAGGACGAATTGTTTATTTTTCTCACTGCTGAAAGTAAAGGTTGACACTGTGTTAGTAATAACCTGGGCTCCAGAGGAGTTCATGTTACTGTTTTGTTTTTAAACTTATGCCTTGTAGATATTTTAATGTGATTTAGATTGCATTATGCTCTCACTCATGTCACGAAATAGCACTGTTAATGAACAAAACCAGTTTTGTGTTGTTTACATTATTCTATCGTATATTGTTATTAATTTATTTCAACTTGACAAACACGTTAAAACACAGTTTACAGTTATCTCATTCAAAATTTTAATAGTTAGTTCTCTTAAATAGATAAATACATAACACCAATACACATATACAGTAAAACACACTTAACTCACTCATCTTGTTTGTCAATCAATAAGAACAAAGCTACACAAAGGGATATCTTTGATCTGCTCACCCAACAAAGCTTGAAGAACCCAGATAGAAAAACTGTCAACAAATTTCACAGATTCCTTCCATTCTTCATCCACGCTATGGTTACAGGACAAATGTTTTTGCTGAAAACTTTCAGATTCCAAAGCTGAAGAAACATTCTAGGAAGACAGTTTCTATTGATTTCCCACCATCTAAGACGAACAACTATGCCTAATGTATGATAACAGAAAGCAATATTGGAGCATCTTCTTTTAAGCCCTCAGGATTTTCTTTGGGTACTGCTGTTTTCCTCCACAACAATGTTTTTGTTGTAGAATCTCAAGGTACCATTGCATACAGACAGAACTTTTCCATTTTTCATTGGCATGATTGAAAATTCTTAAACTATTGTAAAGAATTTTGTAATTTTAAGACATGTAACAAATCCTTGAATTTATCCTGATTTTGTTGTGTCTTCATTCTTAAGTATTTCTTGCCTTCAACAGGAATATTAATGTCAGCTTTGCAGGATATCATTACCATAAAAAAAAGTCTTATTGATAAATTTAAAAAAACAAACCACATGTAATAAAATTTGTATGCCATTCACTTTTCATTATATTCCTTATTTAGTTATGAAATTAATATTGTTGTTATTTAACCTATCCATTTAGTTTGGACTTTTTCTTAAAACATAATGTGGTATTTCCATTTTACATCTTAGCATCATACAGAGACAATCACAGGTTGAACTACACATTTGTTGTGATAATTATTAATCATCAAAATTTGTAAAAATGCACTCCTTGCACCTTACAAATCTTTGTTTGATCCTTGTTTGGGTAATGTTTATTTTTGGTATTTTAACTGAATGGATTCACTAACCACAACTTGAAATGCAAAATATAATAAAGTTAGGAAGAAAATCTTAATTAAAAAGACAGTAAAAAGTTTCTTCAGCCAGTGTGGTCTCACTCAAGTAGTAATGTTAAAATAAAGATATCAGATTTAAAATACTATTTGACATAATTATGGTTAAGGAATTTATCATAAGAATTAATATAAAATTAAGATGTGTTAGTAATTTTCTTAGTTTATTTATTATTTTATTTCCTTAAACATTATTTACAATGTGTATGATTTTAAAATTTTCTATGTGATATTGTTAGTGGTGGGTGATAACGAAGTTGCCTTCCCTCTGGGCTTTTAGCACTAAATTGGGGACAGCTAGTGCAGATAGTACTCATTTTTTTAAATAAAAATCATGTCAATTATTTGAAATAAAAAGAAATAGCTTCTTTTTTTAAGATAAGCAGGAACTTACACTATTTGTGTACTCACCACAAATATTGAAGTCTGGTTTTGTCCTTTGACTTATCGCTGTGCCACTAGATCTGAAAATACTATC
The DNA here is from genome assembly GCF_004210375.1 of Tachypleus tridentatus. Classification (NCBI taxonomy): domain Eukaryota; kingdom Metazoa; phylum Arthropoda; class Merostomata; order Xiphosura; family Limulidae; genus Tachypleus; species Tachypleus tridentatus. Next base: position 123,431,558 of record NC_134833.1, read on the forward strand.
AAATATTGTTTAACATGTAAAACAGAAAATGTTTGAGCTTTGAATCTTTTATTGCTTTTAGATCTGAAAATACTATCAAATATTGTTTAACATGTAAAACAGAAAATGTTTGAGCTTTGAATCTTTTATTGCTTTTATACACAATAGTGTGATCTTGGCAATTTCTGAGCAGTGGTAATACATAAACTCCACTGTTTATTTGAAAAAGAAACTTAGTTTTGCTATGACACTAAAGTTCTTATTACAGCTGAGAAACATCTAACCTTAATATGCATTGGATGTTGAATCTGCTACATTCCCCAATCATAACAGTGAATTCAAAATAACAAAAATCTTTTCTCATGTTCTGCTGATATCATTTCCTAAAATTATATTTACTGACAATGTATGAGTGGTTTTCATCATTTGTTTGTACGTTTCATAAGGCAAGTGTTGTTATTGCATCAGTTCTACATGTGGAAGTAGTTTTAGTTGGTAAAAGATGTCTTGGCCTTACTTCCTGTGTGTTGTAAAACAAATGTTACTGTTGCAAATATAGAAATAGCTGACCTCTAATTTTGCATTTGTCATCAACTTACTGTAACTCTCACTAAGTCTGTGATAAACTGGTTCTTCTCCCATTCTTGGAAGGGTATTTTATTAATTGTTTCCAGAACAAACTGTACTGTCATCCTTCATATGGTGCTGTTGCAGTGCCTATAAACAGGGACCAACTATTTATTTAATATACCTTTCATGAACATATGGTACTCAACTAGTCTTATACAAGGTAACTCTTTATGGCTGAAGTTTCTTTCCAAACAAATATATCCTGAAATATCTTTGTGTACATAAGTGACAGAGGAATTTTTAGGCCTCATTCAACTTGAATGCAAATGTATCAAAGGAAATTGATAGAAAAAAGAACAACATTTTGTGATAAGGAAGGAATAATATATACCTAAGTTGAATGCTATTGTTATCATCCTGTGTTTTGGTTTCATATCCATTATATTAAACAGATAAGGTTGTTCTTACTTTAACAATTTAAAATATTACTGAAAAGTAAACTGATGTGTATCTTCAGCCTTGGCAAGTTACCCTATTCCAACTTTTCAGGGAAAATATTGGCCACCGTATTGTTCAAGGCTTCTTCAATCCTACATATTTTCAGTTCACCAAAAGTTATTAAGTCATCCATCACAGTTTGACCAATGTAGTACTACAACTATCTCTTTCCAAACTTGTGTAGACAAGTTAATTTGCTGTAGTGTACTACTTTTAGCAATAATGGAAAGTAAAATGTCTTGGAATACCATTAATGAAATTAATTTTGTATCAATAATGCTGACAGATATCAACAAAGCTGTTTCAGTCAATCATAGTTAACTGTTACCAGTATCATGAACAATATGAGACAACAGTGTTTCACAGATTCTTTTCATGAACCAACTGGATCAAACTTGGGCACTTCTAATTCCATTCCAAACATAATTTCTGAGCTAAGTAACTTAGAATTCAATGAGTGGTTAGCAAAGATAAATCCAGGCTTTGAAGAAAAGGAAATAGAACCCCGTGGAAAGTGTTTCAGATTGTCATTTACAAAATTAATTGCTGCATATAGACTTTCTAGACAACTTTGAGCACCATATTACATCAGATCTGAACCCTTTAATCTAGTGTTCAAAAACCATCACATGGAGTTCTTCCAAATGTTTCAGCATCATGAACCTCATAATAATGGAAACAAATTCTGAGCTGTTAATCAACCATGTGATAAATCTCAATTTCATTAAACTTCAGTTTCTGATTGAAAACTAGAAACCAGACGACTGATGTCTTTACAACTTTCAGCTAATATTCCTGAAATGCGTTTTATTGTATTAGCAATGTGATAAATACAAACAATACCAACACTTTTAAAACATGTTCCCCCACTTCTATACTGAACACTACACCAAGGGTTAGTGATATGTTTACTGACTTGTAATACAAAATCTGGGGTTTCATTTCTTGCAGTAGACAGAGTACATTTAAAACCATTGTATATTTCTACTCTAAAACTAATAAACACTGAAAAATATCATTCATGAACTCTAATTACATGAATCATGTCATTTCACTGTTATATCCTCAATTATTTGCAGTTCGTTAACAACATATAATTAAAGTTACAACATAAAGTAGTAATATAATGTTTTGCATACAACTTGTAATGCAAATGAATTATAAAATAATTAAATATGAACCAGTTGTCTTCAACCAAGTAAACCAAAATATCTTTTCCAGATTCCTTTACAAATTCATAGGGCTTCTTTATGGATAAAAAAAGGCTTAATCTCAACAGAAGGAAATTTCATCATCTTCTGTGTAATCTGATTATGTTTTAGATAACATTTCTTAAATAGTTTGACATAAAAGTTTTGTGTACAATTCCAAGGAATGTTAGAACCTTGCCAATGTTAATGAACTGCAATTTGGATCAAGATAATCATTAATTATAATGTATTCTATCATAGATGAATATTTTAGCTGTAATAGCACTTTAATATGAATGATAAAAATGCCTAACAACTCACTATTCAGTTGTTAAGATAATTCATTTAAATTTGTTCTTTGAAATCACGATAAAGTAGAGCATGTTGCTAAGTGTTTCACATGTATTTCTATAACCCAAATATATATATATAAGCCATTAACCTACAACAATATTGTACATTCAAATTACATTTATTACTTTAGAGAAAGAACTTCAGAGATTTTAAAATATAGTAACTTACAATTTTACCAAGTTTTCCATCTTTCTATTTTTCTGAAGAGAATGTAACCAATGAAAGGAGGTGAAAAGCAGGATTATTTTCTGTAACAAAAATTGATTGTTGTTTTAAGGTTATAAGCACAATAAATATTAAAACAATAATGACTTCATTCTTTTATTTGTAAGGACTATATTTCCAATATATAAAATTTATATTTAAATATGAAAAAATAAAGTTGTACCATATGTTATTGTCTGTCATTCAGTGTTAATTTCTATAAAATCTACAATAGCCAACAGATAAATAGCAATTACTCTAGTAAATATCACTAAAGCACTGTTTTGACATCCTCTGACAACTCAGTGGCAAACATAAGATTTTGATATCCATAGTTGGTTGAGCACGTATAGCTCATTCTGTAGTTTTGCTTTTAACAGAAAAAAAAAACAAAAAAAAACACTGTAAATCAATTTTCTTTAATAATGTGTGAAAAAAATTATAAAACCATATTTTTATTTACCCAAAAGTATACAGCAAGTAGACCCTAAGTGCAAAAATATTATAGGTTCATAATATTAAATTACCAGAAAGTTTTCATTATATGAGATTAGAAGTGTCTGAGTTCAGATTACCAACAAACGTGCTGACCCTCAAACATGGAGCAAACTAGCAGTCACTAATTTTAACACATATATGTAAATTAAGTATAAATATATTGCCATCATATGCATTACAGCCAATATAAATTCAAATAAAAAATAAATTATTTCTCTATTAGTTTACTAGCATTAGATACTTTTCACCTGAATATTTATCTTGCATATTTATATATTTTGGGTATTTATGTTGAAAAAGAGCCATTCAGTAAAATAACATGTTTAAATGTGGTCATTATTGTAATGTAAATCATAAACTGACCAATGAAATTAAATTTATATTTCAATATGCCCCATCATTATCTAGTGTATAAAGCATTAGCTTCAAATTCTGTGACTTTTTAAATCTTTTTTTAATACAAGGTTAAAGGTAGATACTCTACAAATGTAAACATATTGTAGCTTTGTTTTGTATAATGACAAATTGTATCAGTGAATGCAGGAAATATAGTTAAACAGTACAAATTTGATGGAGGAAGCCAAATCAAACCTTACAGTTAGTAATTTGGAATTTTATGAGTTATTCTATCCAGACAAATAAACTTGAAACCATATTATGACATTTATAACTTTATTTTGTATGCAATTTTGGATTAATTATCACAAAAATTTTCAAAAGGGATGGACAAGATTAATACTGAAAATTCAGGAAATATTAGTAAAAAAAGGAGAGATATCTGCAGGAAAACTAACTGTAATGAAACTATTGAGTTACTTCAATATATATACAATCAACGAATAATTTGTAAAGCATATTTCATGAGTGCTTTCCAATTAAACAACCTACCTAAAGCCAGAATACTTTGATTATCACGAGACAGAACTATTGCATTCAGGTTTGTAATATCTCCAACATCAGTTTCCATACATTTATTATTATTAATTATTATTAACACAGGTTAAAAGAGCTGGAAATGCTGAAACTTACTTCTCCAGATCTTCAGCAACTATAAATTAAAATACAGAAATGATCCACGGAGATATAGAAATTGACATATTTGCTAACCAAGGTTTTCTGCTTCATCCATATTAAATGTTTCAAAGTGTATTTTAACAAAGCAATCTTAACAGGTTCAGAATGTCCAAGGTGTAAAACATCACACATACTTGTACTACTTTCTTAAAATTATATGCTTAATTTAAATTTATAATTTATTGTTATACTAGAGATACAAAAATAATTCTGATAAAAATAACTTCAAACATTTTAACAGAATGATTGAAAATGAATTAATTTAAAATGTGCCGTTTAGAACTGAAGTAATAATATGGGCAGTTGTCATAAACTTTATCCTAATGGTAATCACAATAAAAAAAAAGAAAGCTAATATATAACTAAACTATCAATGAGCTTCTATTTCTAATAATATTAAATCTTCATTTTCATGTTGTATGAACAATGATAAAATTTGAGCAAGTATTTGTTTTTCTCAAAAATGTATAAAGAAATAACATTTAATAAAAATTACAACAGAATTTATAAAGTTAACATAATTTGAAAGTAGTCCTTGAATAAATACTTCTGCAAAAACATTTTAACTAATCTCCTGATGAACTACAATGTTACTGAACTGTTTGTGTTTGTTTATCTTTCTCTCATACTCCTATACTTATTAGCAAGTGAAGCTCAAAACTAGTTTCTAATTATTACTGTTTTTTTTCATTATTCCAACAGTCAATTAATAGAAATTTCAATTTATGATATATGGTGAACCTGACAATGACCAAAGAAGGTAAAAACATTGTTTGCTCCTCTACCCATACCTGCCATATTTATGTATATAATTTTCAATTACACAGATTATCAGGAAACTGATCAGAATTACCATTCCCAAGTATTTCACCTGTACAGATAATCAAAATGTCATAAAACTTGCTCACTCTTTGCAATGACAAAGCCACTCAGGCCATTAGCCAATATCACTAATTTTGAACTGCTGACTAGATCCCACAACCAAAACTTTTTTCTGTTCAACTACTTACTAGAACAAAAACAACTGGTTTTTAATATATTTGATTAATGTAGCTCTCAATTGATTAATTATCAAATAATGGCAATCCCTCAGATCTAGTGAGAAAACGTATGAGAAAATTGAGTTCCAAGAGAGAAGAGTATGACAGATATTTCCTGTATAAAAGGGATGTGGTACAAATCTTTAATACAGGAGGAGGTTGTGGTAGAGGTAAGAATTTATTTGAATTTCATTTTGTAATAAATATTTTAATCGTAATCTTTCATTATTTAGATTTGATTGGCCCTGAAACTCAGCTAAAAGACTGACTTGAACATACATCTTACATTTGTTCCTACACACCTGTATCTTTAGTCATGTACCAAAACTAACTTGAAACTGATCTTAAACTTGCCATACTATACAATAGCCTAGTTTGAAATTGTTTAGTACACATTTTTAATGTCACAGTTTGTAAAACATAATTAACTTCATGAATATATACTTTAAAATTTTGACACAGATCCAATCAATGCAACTAATAACAGCCAAATTATGATAGATTTGAATTCATATCAATGGAACTAAATGCTAAAATAACCATAATAAAATCCCTTTTTTACAATTTTAGAAGCTTTAAATCAACATACAAGTGACTAATTTTGAATACACAACATGTTTCTAAATACAAAAGTACGCTGTTAAGACCAAGATGGAATTAAAAGCATAACTTTATTTTAAAGTTTAGAGAAACCTCTAAATGTTATAAGCACTATAATTCTAAAGTTGATTCAGTTCAATAAGAAGAAAGAAAACGTGAAAACAAAAATAGTAAATGATAGTTAAGTCTGTTTGTTTGGGAATTTCGCACAAAGCTACACGAGGACTATCTGTGCTAGCCGTCCCTAATTTAGCAGTGTAAGACTAGAGGGAAGGCAGCTAGTCATCACCACCCACCGCCAACTCTTGGGCTACTCTTTTACCAACGAATAGTGGGATTGACCGTCACATTATACACCCCCACGGCTGGGAGAGCGAGCATGTTTAGCGCAACGCGGGCGCGAACGCGCGACCCTCGGATTACGAGTCGCACGCCTTACGCGCTAGGCCATGCCAGGCCCAGTTAAGTCTGATTACATCAGTTGTGATAAAAACAGTCACATGTCCAAAGCAGCATACATACTTGAATTTGTTTCAGGGTAAAAAGTATCAAGACAGCTATTAATCAGCTTCTAAGTATCTTGTACATTCTTTTTTAACAAATACATTAAAAATTGGGAAAAAATACATAGTTCATTCAAGTGGGTTGGAAAATATTATTTTTATGTAATTGTGACAACTTTATACACTAAGTACCTACTTCATAAAGATCTCCATAAACATATGCACATACATTTGAGAAATGCTATTCATTCATAACTGCAAAACAGATGTGAAATGCAGGTAATTACTTGTCCCTATAAATGTCAGTACTGAAGAAATAGATACCAACAAGAATTTTCCTGATTTCACATTCAACACTGCATGATTCCCAGAAACTTTTTATTACACTGGGTTTTCACAAAGATGTATCATTTGAGTTTATGCAGAGTAGAAAAGAAAGAGACAAAAATTTCCACCAATGGCTGCAAGAAAAGACAAATTAAGAAGCAGCTAAAACCAAATTCTTCAACAACAGCCAGAATTTTATTATGTCCAATCATACCACGCCAATAATATTACAACAAACCGCAACCCATCAAAAACTGTGTATGCTAATAAAATAATTTAAAAAATTCATGCTTGAAACACAATTCTGGACAACAAATGACTGGAAATAGATGACATGGTCTGATGTACAACATTTTATCTGTCTTATATTAATGTTAGAATAAAATTATGAAAAACATGAAGAGATATACAATAGTCTTGCATGTGTTTTTCTGACAGTGCATGTATTAGAAGTTGTGTAATTGTGTGGAAAACTCTTTGTGATAGTCAGAGTATACCTGAACTTGTCCACTTTGTGACACTGAATCTCTATACTCATAAACAAGAGTTCTTTGAAGACAATAATTTAACAATTGAATCCATTTTTACTGCTTGAGACTGATTTTTAAAAGATGACTAGACAAATTACCAGATCTCGCAACACTGATCATCACATTTACTATCATATTCCTTTATTGACATCAATGGAGCAATACGAGATCTGTTAAAAAAATACGTGGACTGTTTGAATTGCGCAGCTCCAGATGGTTCCAGGGGAATCCGCTAGGTTCGCACAAATCAGCTGATTACGACTTCATTTCCCGATTGCAGATATCTTCATTTGTGTATTAGCTACGCGGTTTTAAGTGAAGTTCAATTTTTTTCGTTTGGCGTATTTCAGAATGAATGACCTGAAGGAGCAACGACTTGCTGTGAAATGTTGTGTTAAACTTGGAAAATCTGCGACTGAAACTTTTGCTATGCTTAACACCGCTTACAGAGATGTTGCTATGAAGCGTACGGCATGTTTCAAGTGGCATAAACGTTTTAAGGATGGTCGACAGTCCATTGAAGATGATGAGCGTCCTGGACGTCCTTCCACGTCAACAAAATCAACACCCTGGTGCGGGCAAATCGACGTCTGACTGTCAGGGAGATTGCTGAAGAGTGTGGGATATCAGTTGGATCTTGTTACGAGATTTTGATCGAAAAATTGAAGATGCACCGCGTTGCTGTGAAATTTGTGCCTCAGAACTCGTGAGTTTCTGGCCAAACACTTGATCACTGTTCTTCCCCACTCCACCTGCTCACCTGACCTTGCTCCTTGCGATTTTTTCGTGTTCCCCAAACTCAAAAGACTCTTGAAAGGAAGAAGATTTGAGACGATTCCCGAAATTAAGGCAAATGCGACAAAGGAGCTGGAGGACATTACAAAAGAAGCGTACCAGAACTATTTCAACAAGTGGAAACACCGTTGGGATAAGTGTGTGTGTTGGGAAGGAGAGTACTTTGAAGGGGTCCCAGACCTGTAACTTCTAAATAAAGTACACTTTGTTTTATGACGTCAGTCCGCGTATTTTTTGAACAACCCTTGTATTTTATATTAAACTCCTACCCCTAATAATGTTAAACATCTTAGTCAAATGTCACATCCAAAAAAAATAGAGACAGTACCCTAGCCAACATATTATCCTAACAGCTCTTCTCTGAACCTTCTCCAACCATTCAATATCTTTGTTCAGGAATGGAGCACAAAACTGTGTACAGTATTCTAAATAAGGCCTTAAGAATGATTTATACAGTTAAACAATATCTCTTGTCATATATTCAATATTTCTACAGATGCTACCCAAAATTCTATCAGCCTTACTGCTGACTACAATACACTGTTTAAATGACTTCAGTGATTTTGTGATTACAACACCAAGATCTTTTTCTTCAACCACAGTTTTTAATGAAAATCTACATGCATCATCTTAATTATGAATAGTTAAACATTATCTGTTACATACTGACTCAATTAATTAAATTATCTAAATCTTCCAATAAATCTGCAGCACCTTTGATAAAGGTAGCCAACCCAAAAATATTAATATTATCTGTAAACAATTATTAGTCTTTCCAGAATCAATATCATTAATACCAGTCATAAACAGCAGAGGACCCAGCACATAGCCTAGAAGCACATCACTTGGAACTACCACACAGTCAGACCTAACTATGTTTATTACTATTTTCTGCTTTCCACACACATGACAGTTTTATTTCCAGTTTAATAACATTTTCCTCACACCCACAGATTTAATTTTTCTTACAAGTCTTTTATGAGGTACCTTATCAAATATTTTCTGAAAATCAAGGAAAACCAAATTCAAGTTTCTTTCATCAACTCTTACAGTAACATCTTCGAAGAAGATCAGAAGATTTTTAAAAAAGACTTTTCTTTCAGTTAAAATACACAACAACATTTCACCCTTCTTAGGATATCTGTACTTAATTTCAATTAAAGTTTTAATACCCATACCAACCATCTTGAGAATACATTTTCTTCAAGTAAGTCTCTCATTGTAATGAAATACTTTCCCTGATTGAAATCATGTTGGCTCTATGACACGATATCAATCTGCTTTAAATAATGCTGCAATACATCTTAAATCATACTTTTCAAAACCTATCCAACTACTGATGTAATATTAAATGGCCTATAACTGTCTGGACAATGGTCATCATTTCCTTTAAATACTGAACTACTATTAGCCAACTTCTAATCTTCTAATGTATTACAGAATGAACAACAGCTAACGATCAGATAGAACCTTGTAGATTGAGATATGCAGCACAAGATAAACAGCAACTAAGGATCAGTTAGAATCTGGTAAATGTAGATATGTCGTATAGGATGAACAACAGTTAAGGATCAGTTACAACCTGGTAGATTGAGATATGTAATACAGGATGAACACCAACTAAAGATCAGTTAGAACCTAATAGATTGTAATATATAGTAAAGGATGAACAACAACTAAGGATTAGTTAGATCGCTGGTCTTCGGTCTTCGACTCTGTTCGAGGTGTTCTGAGGCCACTGCGGGTAGTAGGTGGCACCAGGTGATCGAAAAGCCAACGCGATCTTCTAGGAACGTCGAATCGAAGGACCCGCCGCCAACCGCCCGGGCACTTTTCGCAACGGCTACGTCTACATTTCCAGCACACTACTTGCCTTCTTATGTGAAAATATAAGCACCTATACACGCATCTAAGAAATACACCACCAGCAACCTTTTTTCCAATTTACTAAATTTGTACAAATGTAAGTAAATATGAATCTACAGGCGCATAAAAGAAATTCAACACCTTTCAGCACATCTAACAATTTATTAAAATCGCTGGCATACACGAAACAAAGCACATATGTGTGTACAACTATAAAATCAACACCTACAAGCACATGAACAAAATAAGCACCTGCATGTTCCTCTACGAATTTCTGGATCTGTACGAGAGTTGATAAAAATAATTTATACGCAAAACTACAAAATAAACACTAGCAATGGCACATATGAAAATGAGCACCTGTTCCCGAGTTTACAAATTATGCACTTCCACGTGCGTCTACGAAGGTAAGTTCGTGTGCGTGCATTAACCAATTTGTATATCTGTGTGCAAATGTGTTACAATAAACATTTAAACGTCCATGTACCAACATGCACAAACATACACCTGGGCAAACAACTATAAAATAACTACCTGTGAGTGCATGTACCACTTTATACATCTGTGTGTGCTTTTGCAACAATAAACACCTAAGCTCACATATATCAAATTAGATACATGTGCATGCAAGTACAAAAATAACCAAATGTGCATCCATCTATAAATCAAACCATTACTTGCATGTGCATGTAGAATAAAGCACCTTAGGAGATATTACAAAATGAACATTTGCATATGCATTACCAATTTATGCACCAGAAATAGCATATACTAAAATAAACACATGGGCAAGAGATGAAAGGAGATATCAAAAGAAATCTGTGTGTATGTCATATTGAAAGAAATAATGGTGTCTGTAACTTTTTGTTAACAACAGCTTAGCATTTTTATGTTAGTTCCTGTTAAACTATGTTGAAGCAAACTAAATAACCCTATCCATCTGTTAACAGGATTAAAAATGATATATTTCTATATCAGTTCCTGTTGAAGAAGTCAGAAATTGTGTTATCATCAAGATTAAAAGTGATGTAACATTAACAGTTGCCTGTTGAAATCTAGGAATATGTTAAACAGTTTCTTTCAAGGTTAAACATTGATTCATGTTATACAATCTTGGAGTTAAACAGCTGATACCAAAACTAAACGTTAGTTATTTTCAACAAATTTCAGACATAGTAAACAGCTGGTTCGAAACCTAAAGAAACACGAGACACACAGTTGCCACTACTTCTAAACATTACTTCCTGTTGAACACAAGTAACACATATTAAAAGCTGTTACCAAGATTTGTTAATTTCTTCTATACTCTCTGTGTTGAATTTCTTTAAACAGAGAGTGAGATTGTCATTGAAGGGTTTGTAAAAGATGATCTCATTTTGTTTTTTCTCTTAAATATACAGATCTTTTTTAGACATCATTACTGGCATTTCCAGATCTACATTTGCTGCTAACGTACATTACAAATGCACTGAGAGCTCTTTCTATTTACATTTTAATTCTTTCTGTCCTTCTTGGTACAAACACTACCTTTAAGGGTCAATTCCTACATTTGAGATGTCTATACTCTGACATTACAAACGACGTTACTCGTTATTTCTAGACATCAGAATTATCCCAACAACACCAATAAAGGCTAAACTTGCCACATTCTTCATTGCAAGCTGTCTCTGGTCTAAAGACAAACCACATAGTGACAGAGATCCTTTAGTCTTTACATATCTTCTTCCAACTAGACAGAGTAGTAGAACTGTCCAATGCAACAATACCTTACTTACAAGAAAAAACACATCTCTCAACACTTTTATCACTCCACTTTCAGTTTCTTTCAAATGTAAAAGGAATTTCAAAGACTGTCCAGTACATTCCAAATTACAGACAGAATCAATCACCTTCACTTGTACAAACTAACAGAACTGGTCTGTGTTGGCGAGCTATTTGTCTTGCATGTGATTATATCACTAACTTATCAAATCTCTCCAGTTCTATCTTTCATGTGAAAGGCCAATTTAAATCCGAGTGCATTACTTATTTATTTGCTTTACTGGACGTAAACATCTCTGACTTGTACGCAATGACACCCTTAAATCCTCAGATCCCAAACACCTCAACTTTCCAAATCACAATGGCATTGGTGACATGAGTGTACTGGTTTTTGACATGATCCCCACAAATAGTATCATTGCAAAATCCAAGAACATAAACTTATATTTAACTAAATTTTTGCACCACATGGAAGTAATAAATGTTTTTTAAGGTGATTATTATCTTCCTTGTATTTCACTTTTCCATTCCTGTTACCATGACATCATATACATATATTCCCTGATCAATATTCTTTTTATTATAAAATTCTTTTTTTACTTAAGGAAAAATGTTATTTACAGAGTTGTGAGAACATCATACAGTTTTTTTATATATTTTTTCGTTTGTGTATGTTTTAAAAGAAACTAGTAATAAACTGTCAATGACATAGATAATAGTTTTTATTTTCTTTATACAAACAGGCAAAGAAAGATAAAAGCTTTTGCACATCAATTAAAAGCACAAAATATGTTTGTTCTGAGATTTTTTTTCAAATAATTTATGAACAAACTTATATAAATTAGTGACAGGTTATGATGACTCTGGAATTAGTGTATCCAGTGTAGTTAAACTGAATGAACAATTATCAGTGTTAGATTTTACTTCTTACAGTAGAGTTACCCTGGATGTAATAATGTCTCCACTAATAAATAATATGAAATTGAAAAGTCCCCTTATTCATATAATGCTAATCATAGTACAATATATATGCACCACTTACATATTAGATTTGTTTCTTTTTATATAACTTCTGTTTGTGTATGTATGTGGTTTATTAAGAAATTCCAACTTTTAGTAACATGTGCACTGTTGCAACAAGGAAAATATATAGAGGATAATGCAACTGAAAATAACGCACTTTGGAACTTAATTATTCATATATGTTTATATAAAATTTAGTAGTCGAGTCACATTTATAAAAATAATTTATATGATCCCAGTGAATTAACATGCAAAGTCTATCCAATTTATAAGATTTAAATTGGAAAACGGTCAGCAAAGTATAGTGATGTGTTTTTAAACTATTTTGATACACCAATTGCTTCCACAAATTCCAAATAAACTTTATCATAAACCTAATTTTGTTGGTGAACAATGAAATATTAGATATAACTGCATGTGTGTGAAAGTCAGCACCTGTGTGTGTAATCTTATAGAAGAAAGAACATTTGTTTTTATTCATGACATTTACTTTTCTCATAACGTTTTCAAATGCATTTGGGAACGCAAACTCATCCACATAAGAAAAAGCCTCGAATTAAGACAAATAATGTTTATGTTTTAAACTTTCTCTGATCATCTTTTCAGGTGAAATTAAGGGCATGGTCATTTCTACACATAACCAGATAAAACTTGTTTCCATAAAACTAAAATGCAGAGATTATACAATTAATCTGAGAGTAACCAATGGGGTCGTCAAATCCATTAGTTGCAAAAAGTTGGGTACACTATAAACCAAACATCTGAGTAAACTGAGGGTTCAGTACATTATAAACAAAAATTTAGAGTATAAAGAGGGTTGAGTACACTTTACTAAGATAATTCTGAATAATTACTTTACACAACTGTCTTACAATAGAAACTTTTCCAACAGGAACTGTGTTTGACCATCAGACATTATTTGACTGTAACAATATTGTGATGTATCAACCTCTCGATATCAAGATCATTGTTTTATTCTAGTTAGAGATCATCCATTATTGTTAGAGTCTAACATATAAGATTAATAACTACTACTCACATTCTGTACAGATCCCGGCCTAGCATAGTTCTAAAATCCCTCTACGGGCCAAGTCTCATCCACCTTTGCTTTTGAAGCTCGGTGCTTGTTTCTGAATAAAGAAATGACATCAGACCAAAAATTTATTGTCTAAGGTTTTTAACATCGTGTCTGTCTAAAAATTCTTCATATACTATTTAGTTACTACATTATTTAATATAATTGAGAACTTTCTCAGTTTACTCAGGATAGGTTGGTGTGGGGGGGGGATAAAATTTGACAATACACTTTCGTATACTCAGACGAATTGCATAGCTTAATATCAATCCACTAAGGTCTTTTTAAGATTGTTTTTAATATAGAGCTGCAATTCTCTCTTTTGAATTGTCTCCCAGTAGCACAGTGGCATGTCTTGGAATTCATAGCACGAAAAACCGGATTTTCGATTGCCGTAATGACCATGGTGGAGCTTTATGCCTAATTCTAAACAAACAGTCTTGAACTGAAATGGTCCATTCTGTGTGCTGTATTTTTGTGTGTATTTAACGTTGTTAAAATGTCTATTAGAATAAGAACGAGTATATCATCATTTACTGTATAAACATTTCAGAATTATTTAACTTACTGTTGATAACTCAGCAGAAATGAACATATTTATAAACTACCTGAAGTAGCACAGCCTCACCATTCGAATATTAAAATTAGTCAAGGTATTATATCATTCAGGTTTCGTCATTCTTCGTATGTTAGTTACAGCTGATTTAGATATGTTATATATATATTGCTTATGCAGTATGCGATTATTATTTAGCTTGAATGCAAACTTCAGAAGGTACTTTCGAAGATTTTTTTGTAAATAGAAACCTGTTTTGTGATATATTTAACCATCCTTCCTCACTTTTTTGTATTATTATGGATTGTCAGGTTCATGGGACTGAATACTTTGTAGTTGGTGATGAATTTGAACAATAAATGGACATAACAAAATTCAATCATTTTAAGAATAATATATTCCAAACAAGTCAAATGAATGTAAACCCACACATATGACAAAAACTTGGTTCAATGTTGTGTATCACAATTGTTTATAAAGCTTCAAATAATACACATTTCCTCTGAAGCATTCGTGCACGCTCGTTTAATAACTTCAGAATCCAACTGACAAGGCCTAACATGCACAGGTGATTACGGTGCATGACTTGCAGTCTGGGAGTTGCGAGTTCAAATCACCATCCTACCAAACATGCTTGTCCTTTCAGCTGTAGAGAGCATCATAAAGTCGTGGTCAATCCTACTAAGCATTGGATAAAATAATAGACCGAGAACTTAGAAACTGAAATAAGACTTCTTTTGTTCACTTGGAATTCGTCAAACCACTGTAATGTCAAAAATATGTTGTTTCAAAAGTAATCATTTATAAAATTATGTTAACTAAACAACACAATAGTTGTGCTTGTACTCAACAGTAAAACCAATATACCATCAGGGGGGAAGTTGTCATTCAATAGTATTCTTCAACTCACCAAACACGTTAAGGGCTTGACTGTCACTCTTATAAGAAGCCCATACCTTAAAGTGTAAAAATAATCTGTGGCTTCAATGTAGCATTGTTTCTAGAAGGTTCCTAGGTTAATTTATTAATAAAAGTGTTTTTAACAGTTTTCAAAAAACGTATCTCCCTAACGAATTAATTCTAGTCTCTCCCGATCTACATGCCTGAAATTAAATCACCCATAATTATGATTTCATTAACTCTTTCGTCAGGGGTTCGATCACGGAGATTGACCTTATAACCATTTCGTTCTGCTTATAGTGTTCATGCTTTAATTTTTTATTTATTATATATATGTTCACGAAAGTTTGCATATTAACAGTAAATATTACAAGACTTACGTACTCAAAAGTTTTACTATTCTTAAGTGTTTTCCTATAGCAAAGCCACATCGGGCTATCCGCTGAGCCTACCGAAAGGAATCGAATCCCTAATTTTAGCGTTGTATATCGTAAACTTGCCGCTGTACCAATGGGAGACTTATAAAACTGACCTTCACAAAATGTTCGGTCTTGGCTGTGTTTTAGTAGATCAACATTTTTATTACTGTTTGCAAATGAGTTCTTAAACTGTTGTTTTTTTAAACATAGAACACTAAATAAAAAGGGTGTGAGGCTAGTTCAGAAAAGTCAGCATTAATTAAGACAAGAAAGAAGCCCAGAAAGAGGTAACCCGTATCGAAATGGAAAGTAAACATCTCGAGGCTGAACAGAACTATATGAAAGACAGAAAATAAAATAGGGCAAAAGAAATAAATTTTAGACTCAACTTCAGTTGACAAAGGCAAAATGAGAACTCTGAATTCAGTCGGCATATTACGATACCACAATTTCATGAAAATTAAGCTGATAAATATTTAGAACATTTGGAGAAAGTTGCTTAAATCATGATCTAGCCTCGCGAAAAATGGCCATTATTGCTACAGTTTTTTGACTGGTAAAACAGACAGCCAGATGTGGCTTTGCTATAATAAAACGCACACACACACAAGGAGCTTATGCTGCTCTCTTTCTGGAAGATTGCTTTAATACTAAAGCAGTTATCCTCTAAGTATATGACCTTGTTTCAAAATATTATCGCCAAAAGTTTCGAGGTTTCTTCAATCATGATGGTCAAACACATATGCAATTCCCCATGAAAAAGAGGTTTATTTTGATAAGTGTTGTAATTCTATGCATATTGACAATAGTTTTGGCAAATTAAGCCAATTGTTTTTAATTTAGGAATTTAAATGCTGTACAAGTTACGATCTGAAGACTTATTTCTACAAAAATAAAGTTAAAACATTACATGAAAGCAGCTGCTCTTTCCAATGATTAAACTTTAACTCACGAAACCACTTTTCATAAAAAGAAAGTTCTGCCAGCTAAGCAGAAACCTGTACTCCTAAAGTTGATGATACTATTAAAAATGCAGTTCCTGTTGTTCGAAATCTTCTAGCAAATTGGACAAAAACTTAAGGGCTAACGTAGTAAGGGAGGAATTTAAACTTTTTGTGGCTGTTGGTTCTGTAATTTCATAAACGACACTGCTAATCTCCTACCCGTACGTATTTTACGTGGTACTAGAGCGACTCAACTACAATTGTTAGAGAGCATATTAACTTTAGGTTCGAGTTCTGCCATTGCTGCTCTTTCGTCATTCAGGGTATTGAAGGTAGCTTTGATAATGTTCCTCTTCATAACATTTATTTAACATCAGACCTAGTTTCGAGTTGTGGGTGGAGTGAGACCTACTATGCCAATTAATTGTATGTCATTATTGTTGGGAAACGATTTGGCCAGGGGAAAATTTGTTAACAAACCCAAGATGTTTAGTGAGCCTGTCCCAACTTTCGAAAAACACCTAGATCGTGTGATTATTAATTATGTTATGACAATAAGATAACATTTGTGTCTGAACACATTCACGTGCTGTGTAAATTTAGTCTCATACGGTTGTTTGTATTAACTGTCGTGATATTTGAAACTGTACAATGTTTTGACAGTGCATTGTATTTAATGTGTGTGTGTGTATATATATACATATATCAGTAAAAATTGTCTTACGTCAATTTTAAAATGTCTAAGGAATGAGTTTATTTGTTTGTTTTTCAGAATTTCGCACAAAGCTACTCGAGGGCTATCTGTGCTAGCCGTTCCTAATTTAATAGTGTAAGACTAGAGGGAAGGCAGCTAGTCATCACCACCAACCGCCAACTCTTGGGCTACTCTTTTACCAACGAATAGTGGGATTGACTGTCATATTATAACGCCCCCACGGCTAGGAGGGCGAGCATGTTTAGCGCGACGCGGGCGCGAACCCGCGACCCTCGGGTTACGAGTCGCACGCCTTACGCACTGGGCCATACCAGGCCCCCTAAGGAATGAGGTACAACGGATTTATCGTTGTACGTTTATTTTAATGCCTACGCTTGTTTCACCAGTTTTCTTTTTGCTCGTGACGTATAATTTAATAGTCTGTAAGAAATTCTCACTAAATTTCTTTGTCCATAATTATGATAAATAGAAACCCAAATGGATTTAATCCCATTGCTGTTGTCTAGCTCATGTTTTGCATATTATGTCATTCCTCTGCCTCTTCGCGCGAACCCGCGACCCTCGGATAACGAGTCGCACGCCTTACGCGCTGGGGCACGCCAGGCCATGTTAAATAAGAGAAGCCAAAACGAAAAATCGGTCAGTCACTACGTGGCGCTTAAGTCAAGTTTGTTTGTTTGTTTTGGAATTTTGCACAAAGCTACTCGAGGGCTATCTGTGCTAGCCGTCCCTAATTTAGCAGTGTAAGACTAGAGGGAAGGCACCTAGTCATCACCACCCACCGCCAACTCTTGGGCTACTCTTTTACCAACGAATAGTGGGATTGATCGTCACATTATACACCCCCACGGCTGGGAGGGCGAGCATGTTTAGCGCGACTCGGGCGCGAACCCGCGACCCTCAGATTACGAGTTTCACGCCTTACGCGCTTGGCCATGCCAAGCCCACTTAAGTCAAGAATGAGAAATATAAAAATAAAAATGGCGACAGTGGTGGAGTTAGGTGTAATGTCCATTTGTTATCAGGATTGTATGTTAATACTAGGAAGAACGATCGAATCGAATCGAATGAAGATCAGTCGAAGGAATGTGAGTTCTTGAATATCGATAAATTTTAGTTGATTAACTGTGTGTTGGTGTACATATCTCATTTCTGTGATAAACTAAGCCAGACGTAACCTGGAAGTGAACTGTAATCGACAGGATTTCCTAATTGTTATGTGACAGTCAACGGTACATGTCTTACAATTTCAACACGTTTGTTACTCTGGTCGCCAGTCCATAAAACGTAAACATCAACTTAACCGTTCTAACGAGAAATGATGATCTGTCTAGCTGAATTGAACTATGTCCATTGTTATGTAGGTTTACCGTGTTCTGTGAGAAATGGTCAACACGCAGGAGGTATCAAGCTCGTATGACGGGAGTCGACCGTCGTACAAGTACGTATCTGATTAAAGAGTGATATAAGTTTAGCATGATGTATCTATTATTCACATACCACAGTTAAGGTAATATTAAAAGATATTAGTGCTTTTTATAATCTGTTGTATGTATAAAATTTACATATGTGACATTAAAATAACAAAAAATGTAAAGTTCTCGACCTTTCTGGGAAAAACACATCACATGATGTTGTTTCAGAGGCATATTTATTAGTTTTGATGGTAAAGCATCCATTAACTAAGGCAGTGCCCCCAGCTCGGACAGCAGTAAGTCTTCGTCTTTACAACACTAAAATCAGGGGTTTTATTCCTCTCAGAAGATACAGCAGATAGCCCAGTGTGGCTTTGCTTTAAAAAAAAACATACACATCACACACACCAAAGCAGTAACAGAAGAAATAGAAAGAATGATTTGCTCTGTGTCTTCATTACATTATTTGCTGTCATGTGTACCAATAAAAATTTTGTTCTTCTGCCATAAGAATTTGCTTACAGAGGCTACAAGAAGCTGAAGTGATT
The DNA here is from genome assembly GCF_004210375.1 of Tachypleus tridentatus. Taxonomy (NCBI): domain Eukaryota; kingdom Metazoa; phylum Arthropoda; class Merostomata; order Xiphosura; family Limulidae; genus Tachypleus; species Tachypleus tridentatus. The sequence goes on from NC_134833.1 coordinate 123,450,942, forward strand.
TACAATAGCTTGTATTCTTTTTCCATGGATGAAGCAGTTAAGTTATGTATTATTTACAGGGAAACAATGTAGTTTTGATAAACATTTCCGAAAGTGTAGATGGGAGGGACAGTAGCAGTTAGGATGCAGTTGATAAGGTAATAATGCAAAATTAAGCATTTTAATGTATTTTTTTTATTAATGAGGTTATAAGTAATTGCAACAACACATATAACATTTTAATCTGTGTGTATTGTATCTCTTCATTTGAAGAAGGGTGTGTGTAGAAGAAACCACATTTATTGAAGGGGAATGTGGATAACAAGACTTCAGGAAGTGCTAGTCTAGATTTTTATTTCTTTGTTATGTCTACACGCCTAAATGTTAAATGAGAATCTATTTTTCGTAGAAATGTAAGGAAAGTGAAATCACAATATAACTAGTTGTAATTTGCTAGAAAAAATTAGTTTGAAGTTTCTGGATTGGGTCTTCAGTAACATAATTATGAAGTGTCTGTTTCTTTTGTCAAGAAAGTGATCAGTTTAAAACAGTTTGTTGGAAGAAACTTGTTTCTGTCTATATTTCAGCTTAGATAACTTCTTTTCTTACAAACAAATATTAAAAAATATTATAATATTTTTGTCTGTTCATTTGCAGGTTTTTTCTTTTAATAGTTGGTTGATATTAATTAACAATTATTCATGGAGAAGAGAAAAGGCTGAAAGATTTTCCTGACTAGTCATAGCATATCATTAGTTGAAATATATCATGCAGACTCTCCCTTCAGTGTTACACAAAGAGGGATATCTAAGAATGGGTTAAGATTCAAAGAGTCATATCCATAGTTTCATGAAATAGTTGTATTGTACTTTACACTTCCTTGTGTATGTGAAACTTTATTGTTGTAAGATGTAGAAGCTACTTCTCTGGATACTTGTGATCAACTAAAGAGAGGGAATAGATATGGTCAGATTTATTTTGGAAAAGTCAGGATTTACCATTAAGATATATTTGTAATTTCTTTCTTGAACATGCTAAATGTTTGTGCTTTAGTTATTCACATGGAGTAAACTTTAGGGCAAGTAGTTTTTGATACAAAAGAATGTTTTTGTCATTCCAAAAATATCAAGAGACTGGCTAAGCAAAATTTCCAGTGTACCTTTGAAAGATTATAAATGTCAATGCACTAGATGCAAAAGTTAACACCGAAGGTAAACAACACAAATAACCTGAAGTCAGCTTGTATATCTAATGAATATGAAGTTTTTAATGTTTATGACAATATCAGTCTGAGGCATGTTCATTCTAGTTTTGAAAACTGATTTAAAAAAAATTGAATACAACAAGAAGATTTTCAAACATATCTCATAGAAATATCTTTGGTAGCATGTATGTAAAGTTCAATTAAAAGTTGTTGCTTATAATTATAAATACTGTACCAAATATAATTTTGTTTCTGGAATATGTTAAATACTTTTTCCTTTCATAATAACTTGCAGCGAAGTCCACATATTGTGAAGACTGTAATTGTACAGCCTGATCCAGTGTCAAATTTACAAGTCATATTGATGTAAGAATGTTGTTATGAATTAGGAAGAAACAAACCTTTTGCTTATATCAAATTATTATTTTGTTTACCACAATGAACATTTTTTATTATAATATTTGTTATCAAAACTGAGAGAAATGAATGAAAGGAACATTGATATCAAACAGATATGCATTCAGATTCATCCTGATACTTTTGTGAAATCTTCATCTTTTAGTCACAAAACCTTGTGTTATGGTCTTATATATTCCAAGTTCAACTCACAGTCTGGAGTAGTGGGTTTGAATTCATGTCCAACCAAAAATGCTTCTTCTTTCAGCTAAGGGACATTATAATATAATATTTTTTTGGAATACAGTTTCCATTAAATACTTTAATGTACAAAGCAAATAAATAGAAACCACCCCTAATATTTCTACCAATTATACCCCCAACCTTTCAAAATAAAAGATATTAATTTGAAATATACACCCTACTATGATATTTGTGTATGATCTTTGGTGATTATTCATGGCGACTAACTAGATTGACATCTCTGTTTGAATTTTGACTGATAGATGTGATATTCTGAACACATTTCAGTACTGTTCCATTGTGGCAGTAAGTTGGCAGCATGGACTATTAACGACAGTGCAGTATTGATATATATGTAAAGAAACTCGGGAAATAACCAAAATTACATACTAAAGCACATACCTACACAAATACAAGTCACACAAAAATAAAACCAGTGTGCAAGTGGTACACAAACACTTATCGTACTGTCACTGGCACCAAGTTGTACATACTCATGAATAATGGTGATTTTCAATTTTTTTATTATTTATATGTGGAAACATTCACAAGTCATGGGTTAACCCCACTGTAAGAGATGAAAGTTAACAATGGTAATTGTTTCAGCTATGTAGGTACATTTGATACAGTAGAGACATGCTTATCCCTATGTGTAAATATTTTCAACATTTTCACAAGCTTCTTTATAGTTTTTCAAATTGTTTGAAAATCAACTGAATAAACATTTTTATGTGCTTTTTTGTTAACATACCATAACTAAATAGTTGTAGTTATCGTAAAGGTACATGAATAAAAAAGTTTCATACTTAAAGTTAAACATCAGAAATGTATTTCAGGACAAAAGTATGAAAATTACATTATTATATATTTATAGGTTTAAGTTATTACAGAAGCAGTTTTATGTTTATAAATTAGTTTTAGATGCTGATATATTTACATTCAGTCCAGTTGTGTTTTAATCATAATATACATGTAATTATCATCATATTTTGAACTTTTTTGTTAGTTTGTATAATAAAAAATAAAATGATTAATGACATTGTCAGTTCATCACTAGATTTATTTATAACATCTACAAACTAAAAGGTAAACAGAATGTATCTATGATTCACTCTGTTCCTGTGCAGGTACAGTGGTAAATTTATGAATTCTTAATGCTAAAATCAGGGGTTCTGTTCCATTTGGTGGACACAACAGACAGCCAGATGTGGCTTTGCTATAAGAAAACACACACGCTTGTCTCCTTAGTAATACAATTCTGAGTTTCATTGTCAACTATTTCTAATTTATTCTTATAACATTTAATTATATTCAGGCACATTTTAGTGTTTTTAGTTTCAAATTTTAGGCATATTATTTCATATAATTTGTGAAGTATAGTTGTATTTTATAACGCTAAATTTGGATGTTCCCTTGATAAAAGAACAGATTTTAATTTAAACTTATCAAACTCCTGTGAATCAGTATTAAGTTTACCAGTCAGAAAAGTCAAATAGTATTAATATTCTGAAGTACAAATGTTGTTTGTAGTAAAAGATCTGTTTGTATGATTGCTAGGCAGAGCTAGCAGCAATGCATGTGGAACTTGTACATGCTTGGAGCATGGTTTAGTTGTATTTTTATAAATTACAGTTTGATGAAAGGTAAGCTATATTGCCCACGTTAAGCGAGAATAAACTTGTGACTAAGAGAAATAATCTCAGATTTAAAGAACAGTGGAAAACATCCAAGAATCATTGTTATGGATTTGATTAATATGTAGCTTACCTAGTTGCAGCCAACAGTATATAATATTTTACAGTTTTAAAATATATATGGATGAGTGCAAAGTAAATTGTTTCATTTGACTGTATACACAACATGTAGTTGTATCTAAATTTACTGAATACATGACAATCGTGTAAATACCTTTTCATAACTTATAATGACTAGTACACTACTGTATACAGTATTTTGCACGTGATTACGTAGTTCAGACTGCATAACTTTAAAAATAAATTTCCAAGACAGACATGTATGTAGTCAAAGTTTAAAATCAACTGTATTGTGGTTATCTATTTATTTTCATTTACCTCAACACAAACAAATTGTTTTTTAAAACGTTCAGCAGATATTTACAACAATGTCACAACAATAACTTGACACACATAAATGTACAGTCAGTAATATTGTCTAACATGACATATTTTAAACTTGAAGTGACCTAAACAAATCATCTTATTTAAGGCATAATGAACATTGAAATTTTAGCACATACATAAGCTCTTATCATTAGATTTAATTTAGTTTTACTTCTGTTTAGCATTGTTTTGACCAGAATTGTATATTTCTTCTGAATAGGTTTGACATATATTTTTATGTACAATGAGCAGGCTTCATAAATGGTGACCTTCAAGTCATTTGTTAAAAATGGTATGGGGTATTATCCACATTAATGTTTAGAACTCTATTGTTTTTTGTGTGTTTAACTGTCGGTTATTGTGGAGGACTGAATTTGAATTTGAGTACGAAAAACAAAACAGGTTATTGCAATATTCTAGATGTAAGAAATAGTGTGTTATCAGGAACTTTATAAAATCATACTGTTTACTAAGATTGTTGGAGTTTTAATATTTTCTTACTGTTTTGCTTATAATACTGTACTGGTATCTCTCACTTTCTTTAAATATTGGCTGTGATTAAGTTTTCGTTTGCCATTCTTTGTATTACTTTTATATTATTTTAATAATTTCGTATTGTGCTTTTTTGTTGTTTTTTTTACCTCATGAATTGTTTGTCTTACTGTATGGGTATTGTAGTTAGTAATTTAGTCTACATATTGCTTGCTGCCTACTTCAAGTTTTTCCATTTAAGAACTTTAAAGATTTATACTGAGTACTATTCTGTTTTTCTCAAAGTTTTCATAGTAACATTAAATGAATAGCAGTAAAACTTGTTAAACAGTTAACTTTTTTATAATTCTATATTTAACTGGAAAAGAAAAACTTTGCAAATTTTAGGTGACTTGAATCTTAATTGTCCAGGAATTAGTAAATGTTGAAAATAAATTGGGACTAAATTGAGATTTTGTGTGCAGAACAAGATTTAGTGTGAATGAAAGTGCATTTTTCTTCTTTACAGAACTATAAAATTTTAAGCCTTTTTCACTGTGTGAAAGGCCTTCAAGTTCAACTTTCCAGCTCCTAGTAGTCACGTCAGTGATGCTGAACAAGATAACTCTGAAGAAACCTGTGAAGGAAGAATCTGTCCATCAGAGGGAAAGGTACCAATAAACAGTGGAGGTGAAACTGTGTGGGTAGAGGTGTCAGTCACTCCACAGCACGTACATGTTTGTCCATTTCCTTTTTTTTTGTTTATGCATGTTGCTATGATAATTTTAGTTTTGTTTGGTTTTAAAATTTTTTTATTAAACATTAAATTTCTTGAAGTGAGCTAAACATACATAGTGTAGCTCCTACAGTAACACCTCGAGGATATTATAAATGCAGGGGATAAACAAAATGGGGACTTACTTTTTAAGCAATCTGATGCAAAACCTTTTATGAGGGAGTGGTTACAGAAGGCTGTGGGTTTCCTCTACTACATACGGGTTGATCGATGTAAATCTCTCATTCTTTTCGATCAGTCTTACAAACCCTTTTAAAATATAAAATTGAAAAGCAGTTTTTTTGTATATCAAAATTTGATATGTGTATGTGTGCCAATTATTTTTAAAACTGACATTTGTATTTCCAAGCTCACAGCAGGCAAGGTCTAATTATGGACAATGTTTTATCACTAAAAAAAAGAGCACTTTTGGAACATAAGAGGAGAAAGGCAGGTACTTCAGTTCACCCATCCACCCCCATTGTTCGTATTATTGAGCTCTCATTAAAAATCAAACTGTCAAATGTCTTGTGATGACTGAAATTTCATTCTAGAGGGCTCTGTCCCTTATTGTGAGATAAGAACTAGAGTATTTGTAATAATTATTTAGTGATTTGGAAAAGGAGTCATGTTAATGTAGGGTTTGTAACTTCTCCACCCCCATTATTGCTGTTATTGAACACTTTGATTAAATTAACATTAATTATATTCGTAGATGGTGTCTTGTTCTTCAACTAAAATGTAAGACACGTTTTGTACAATTTTCTCTAATATGCATGCACACAGTGTGGGGGAAAGCACAGAAACATTTAATATATACATCTCGAAGACTGTGCTGGGCTCTCTTTTGAGGAATTAATGAACAAAAATGACCAATTTGTTGCAATAATGCATAAACTGAAAGGAAGTTTTAATTTCAACAGCCACCATAAGGTTGGCATGAAAAGCTGTTGTTTGAGTTGTAATTTCTTACATTGACCTGTCTGTAAGAAACTTCTGTAGCCATTGGTTTTCTATTAAATAATCATGTAAAACACTGTAGAAAGATGTTATTAGCTGGGTGTTGAAAGCAGGTAACAGAATGCACCCCTACTGACATTACAATTAATACTACCTCTTTCTACAGGGTCATAATGACCATTATACAGTCTAGTAAATGAATGTTATAAATGAATTATATGAAAATCAGGATTTTTCTCATTTATCATATCTTCCACCCCCAGATTTTAAGTTTATGTACAAATAAAGGACAGGTACCTCAGCTTGATAAATATGAAACATAAAATTCGGAGTTCTTTTTATGATTCTAGCTCAGAACTTCTTACTAGGGCATGTGCTAGTTGACTTCTAGGTGTTGCTGTACCTTACATGAGTCATCACAGATGGTATCTGCTGCTTCATGGGATAGTTCACCTGGTATCAACTTGAGTGTGAATTTGTATTATTTATGACTCAAAAGTAATATGTTCTTCTGGATTATTACCATCTAAGTTGATTGGCCAGCTACAAGGAGAACATAAATCATGTAATTAGTTTCTGTTTTGAAAGAATTGAGATCTATAAAGTGCTGCATTTTTATTTAGGTATGTGTTGAGTTTGCAGTGCATATTTTAATAATAATTTTTCCTTTTGAGTCTGTTTTAATTTTCATTCCTCTTGTCAATTTTATTTTGCAAAGTGGTAAACATGTGAATTAATTATAGATTACCAAAAAGTTAGAACTTGTGTTTGGTAAAGTCCATGTTCTTTATAATGTAATATTTTCTCCCACTAATCTTCTATCTCAATAAATCATAAAGTCTGTCAGTATGCAGGGTGTGGATTACACGAATGCCTCTATTTTTGTAAACTACAATAACTAATCACATCAGTACTTCCAAAGTTGATTTTTCAAACTATGGATCTCCGATAAATCTGTTAAAAGTTTATTCTATATAGCCTTGACGGAACCAATGGGGGCATCTAGTCAACTGTAAAAGTGTTATCAAAGTAGCCATTATTCTAAACCAAAACATATATGGTTAAGGTAGAATAGAATACTCTTAATCTCTACCATGTCTTGTATTGAGTGAATCATTATTGTCTGCATTTGAAAATTGGTCTTTGTTGTCATCCATTGCATTGTTTCAAGTGTGGTTGTTCCTTCAGACTCTCCACTGTATTTTATGCCCTCACTTTTCTTCTAATGAAGATTGATAGCCCTTATTACATTCCAGTTTTCCCATAAGTTCCACACCTTTCGTATATGGGTGAAATGTATACCTGGCTTAGACGGTCTCCCAAACCAGTTCTCCAAATGTGACTTTCTTGTCTTCAGGTGTGTCCTCTGGATGGCTTTGGAGAATGCTTCTTTCCTTCCCTCACACTATTTCTTCCACCTATTCAATGTAAGATTCTCGCTATCTGTTGGTATGGCATAATGTACTGTATTGGAAGTTGTAATTCACCTAAACTGTAAATGTATTTCAGGAAGGTTCTTGTCTCATTTCACACTTCCCATCTTACCTCTTCATTAAAACCTGATGCTTCCAAATTCTAAGAGAACTCAAAGTGATATCTGGTAGAATTGAACAGAGGAAGTCATTAGCATAATGAGAATACCTTGCTTTATTACTGATGGAGGGTTGTTACATGATAATTTTAATGAATAATTTGCAATCAAGAGGAGGCAGAAACTCATGACATGCTTGAAAAGAAGTTTTACAAATACAGTAGTAGTAGATGGCAGCATTGAATGAGAATATCTATTGATGTAAAAGGATTGTTTGTTTGTTTTATAATTTTGTGAAAGCTACATGAGGTCTATCTCCACTAGCCATCCTTAATTTAGCAGTGTGAGACTAGAGGGAAGACAGCTAGTCATCACCACTCACTGCCAACTCTTGGGCTACTTCTCTACCAATGAATATTAGGATTGACTGTTACATTAGAAGGACCATACGGCTGAAAGGGTGAGCATGTTTGGTGTGATGGGGATTAAAACTGGCAACCTTCAAATTGTGAGTTGAGAGTTTCAACTGCCTGGTTATTCCAGGCCTGTGTAAAAGGAGGTAAGTACTTATTGGAAGTACATTTTTAGTACAGAAAATTATAAATATCACAACAATATTATAGAATACGTGATGCAGATTGAAAATAAATAAGCAGGTTAATCAGTCTGTAGAATGGTATTCCTGAAGTATTGCAAATGTGATTCAAATTATAAAATTTAGTAATTTTGAATAATTAAAACATCTAATACACTTATGACTTTCAAAGGAAAAGAAAAAAATGTAGTGTTACAAGCTGGTAATTTGATTCACCCAAAAACAGCTTACATCAATAAGGGTTTATGTTCAGTTGTAATTATTTCAGTCCCAGCAAAGTAGTTGCATAACTCAGAAAGTGTTAAAAATGTGTAACTAAATAATTATACATTTTGATTTAAAGGGGAGATATGACAAATTATGAAGAGTAAAATAACAGTGTAGAAATATATTATTTCCAAGGAACTTTCAAAGTGTAATCACAGTAATGGTTACAAGATTTATAGATCAAAATAATCCATAGTATTATTATTGTAAGGATTAAAACCATACATTTACTAAAATGTATAAATTTCTGCATATAATCTTAGCAGAACTGTTACATTAAATATTCGAAACTAACATCATATTATGAGGACATCGTGAATGTAACAGCTACATGCACTTCCAAAAGGTTATTGATATAACTTGGAGGAATGGTGCTTACTTGTGTGAATATAATGCACCATTTATTTTTATCAGTATTTTAGAGTAGAATTCATACAATTAAAAAGTAACTGTGCACAATTTTCTAACTGCTGTATAATAAACTTAAAAGGAAAGTATACAGTTTTATCACCTTACAAAAATATAAGACTAAAAACATGTGTTAATCCATTACTTTTCAAAAGGTACAATAATATTATAAGTAGCATGTGGTAATATGTTCACGTTGTAGCACATTACAAATTCTAATGATACTTTTATTGTTTCAGAGGTTCAGGAACTATCTACACAGCCATAGTAACTGGTACTGGGTCTTAAGTTGCAATTAAAGAGATCAATGAAAACCAAGAAAAGAGCTTATCGTCACCGAACTCTTAGTAGTGGACAAAAATAAACGTCCAAATCATCGTCAACTATTTGGATCGCTATCTTGTTGGTGATGAGCTTTGGGTTAGTGTTGTTAATGTTACATTTTAATAATACCCGTTATAGAGTGTACACTAACATATTGTCTTTATTTAATTAAGTGGTCAATTTCAAGCAATTTTACAAGTTTTAGAATATATTTATGTATCACTCTCACAGGTTTGCTTTGTTTAAATTGTAGTTGTAAGTAATATGTAACAGTTTTAATGTGGGAGGTTGCAGCCACATTTGGTTCCGATACAATGACTTTTTTAATTCATTCCATATATAAATAACTTTGAAATAACTTTATACATTTCTATTCTAAGTTTCTTCCAGTATGTTATCTCTAATCAGCACTCTTTAGTTTTTATTATGCTTGTTTCAACTTCTTTATATGTACGTCTGTTATGTACATGGTTGTTTAAATTATTTTATTCAAAAAAGGTTGAGTTTGTTAAATTATTTGCAGTACTCTCAAATGTAGCATTATTTACAAAACTGTAAACATTGTTTAGTGTGTAATACAATAAATATTAAATTGTTAAATTTTAAGTCTCTTACACAAAATACAATCCAATGTAATCTTTTATAATTGTTGGGAATCAGATTACAGCATTAGTTACCAATATATAAAAACCCAGCGCGCAAGGTGACGTTGAATAAACGTTGAAATGAGGTTGGAAAGGTTGAAGAATGGTTGAGGTTGGATACTCAACGTCTAACCAACGTTGAGAATTGGTTGTATGGCCAACCATGCTAACTGCGTTGAGAGTGTGACGTTGATTAAACGTCGGAACAACGTCTGAATATTGACGTAGCCAATGGCGTTGAATATACGACATATAATCAACGTTGAGGACTTGTGGTATGGCCAACCATTGCAGTTACGTGGAGCGACAGACGTTGATTCATCGTTGCATCAAAGACAAATTATCCACGTGAAAAACACGACATTTATTCAATGTTGAGAACATGTAGTTTTGCTAAACGTTCAAATATCGTTGAGTGACAGACGTCAGGGGCGTAGCTAGAGAGTTATGAAAGTATATACGGTGTAGGGAGAGCCCCGCCGACCCACCCACCCAGGTGACAACAAAATTTTACGTGCAGACAGGTTCATAAACTGTAGGCCTATATGAAAACTTGGAATTCAACCGTGAATTACTTAAATTACCATGTAATTTTCGAGTGACAGGCCTTAAGCGTTTAATTTTTATCTATTTATGTTTAAAACTTTCTGACGACTTTCTTTTACATGTAATGCCGATTTGCGAAAAAAATAATCACCACTGCTGCAAAACCAAAAATGTCATCATTAAAAGTTCTTCTTTCACTGAACAGTGGCGAATCCAGGGGGGGTTAGGGGGTTTAAACCCCCCTTGCCGGGAAAAATTACCTTTTTTTGCAGTATATTTCGTGAATTTCTAGCGCTAAACCCCCCTCGGGGCCTTGTTCATAGAGTTTCTCCAGGTCCCATAGTCTGAACCCCCCTTTCCAAAATCCTAGATCCGCCCCTGCTGAAAGATCACTTTTTCACATAAACTAAGTATGAAGTTGAATTCAGAAACTAGTAGTACATACATATATATTGATCACATCCTTTAAATATAGTCAAGTAGAGATACAACGCATCAATATGAACACTTTCAGGGACGTATATTACCATTAAACCATGTATATAGACAAAAGTTGCGAGGGCGCGAAAGACCCGGGGGGTGGGATATTGAAAATTTTCCAAAATTACATTATAAATGGGCTAAATTTAAACATATTGAAGCTTAGGAGAATGAAATTTATAGGACTGAAATTATAAGATATATAATTCTGGACAGCCTTTGATGTTAAGGCAAATGCCTAATGGTAATATACGCCCCTGACTTTGAAAAATGATACTGTAAGGAAAGTCAAAATTCTTTCAATGCTCTCTTCCTTAAAAAGCCATTGTTGTACACTATCAGTACAGACAATAATGCTGATTGTACTTCATCGTACGGGCAAATAGGAACATAGGAACTATCTTAGGGCAGATGACTGCAGAGACAGGGATGAATCTGTGGCTGGAGCAATCTATTATGACGAAACGGTAAAGATGCGAAGGAAAAATTTTGGAAAATGACTTTGTTTTGCCATTTCTCCCAAACTTCTATATTGGTAATTGATCTCTCCCCTCCCCTGACGGTTTTTTCATCTGACCATCACCAGACGGGTGCAGAGGGTTATCTATTTTCAAAATGACTAACAGAATGGGTGGTTAAAATAGCAAACATCGTACTCGGTTTTGGAAATCTCCCAAGACTGCTGTCAGACATAAATTTTCATTATTAAACTGATCGCAGAAAATTGTGGAATGTTGGCCGGAATATTTTGATCAGATAAAATTAATGATTTTTTACAATGACAACTATTTAAATTAAAGTTTCTAGAAACTTAACATCAAACACGATGCCAACACACATTGAAGATCGAAGATTTGGAATCTTTACTGCAGTGCATGGTATTTTTGAAAGAAAAGTATTTCTGTACAGAATTTCACCAAAATCTATTATACAGGCAAGTATTTCCATTCAATAATGAACGAACGATATAGAATAGGGCGACTAAAATACTACCTTTTTTTTTTGCTTGTCCAACCTGCGTCAGGGGGAGAATCCCCCCAACCAAACTCCGCCGCCTATAACAATGATGCTAAAAGGCACAGGATAGGCCTAATTCTATATAGGGACTACCCTAGCCAATAATAATTATTATAGTCTTTATTTGTCGATAAATTGAAGTTGGTTGCAGGATTGATATCCCCTTCCCATATGATAGACAATTTGTCATGCATGCATAATCGCGAGGGTAGATCTACCAATTTAAAGTTTCATAGGCGGCGGAGCAGGGGGGGCCAGGGTGGTCCTGGCGCCCCCAACAAAAAATATGGGGGGCCTGGCGCACCCAACATTCCATGGTCAATATATAAATTTTGTGTTATCTTGCTCCTTTAGCTTGCTAGGACGCAATTTTTTCCTTCGGCGTGGATTTATATGATTTTCCTTGTCTACCTGGATGGTAAACATGCGTTGCCAGCATGTGTAAATTGTTAATGCTCTTTCGGTATTATTCACAGGTGTGTGAGACAAAACAAAAGACCCTCTTCTATATATCACTTCCAATTTACATATATTTATGAACACGATTTAACGTCAAGCATGAGACCTTGTGGGATTGGGGACTTTTTTTTGCTCATCGCATCCGAGCGTAGAGGTTGCACCCCCCCCCCCAACCAAAATTTCGCTCCGTCGCCTATGGTTTTCAAACATAATTTTACGTATACCTTTATCGTTCCTACTTGCATTGGTATACGTGGACGCCTTATTGTCTTAATTATATGTTCACTTCTGTTTATTTTCACCTAGTTCTATTTTTATTAGGCCTACATTCTTAGGATTCTGTTATTGAAAGAAAACAAAAAACAATTTTTAAATGAAATATAATAATGAAATTACGCAGTGCATGAATCGTTTTGAGTTCTCACCCAATGAATAAATCAATATATCATGAATCATGGGTTAAAATACAGTAGCAAATTGATCAGCACTTTGCATTTGACAACCGCGGCATGGTTCCCGCGCCCGCCACTATAGATCGCCGTGCGTGCAAACGTGACACATTTGGTATTTCGCATCACGATCTGTTTAGACTTAGTTTGACCTTGTGCAGTCCAGCTCGTGTCTACAGGCTGAGCGCGGTGTGCACCAAAGCGATGCGGGTGGTTATCTGATATCGCTGACCTACTAGTATCGCGCGCAAACCGTTGATAGCCTTTGTGTTAGCTGCGTGGTCACTTGCTGAAGGAGACATTGCTCGTTAAGCACGTTCAGTACTGCTACCGTTGCCATCAAAGAAACCTGATTTTTAATTCCAAAGGTTACTAGTACCAGGTACGTTAGGTCCAGTGAAATTAAGTTTTGCCTTTGGATATTTGAAGCATTGCTTGCAGGTTTTGTGTATCCATCTAATTGGATAGAAACGGTATTAGTCAAACTGCATGTTCAAATTGGTGATTGTTGAAATTCAAAAAGATTGTGATTAAGGTTGTGGAAGATTGGTTTGATTAATCACAAACATCGATCTTGAAGCCATTTCCGAGACTTCAAACCTACCTAGGGGCCTATTTAATGTAAGATATGCCGATCTTCCGATTTCAGTTGATTTTTTCACAAACTTGAGAAGAAATTTCAGTACTTTTTTAATACTGGTACCGTAGCTCTCAAAAGGCTACATCATAGTAGTATTAGGCATTGTTAAATAATGTAGCATAAGAAGTTTCTGATTCTGGGAAAAAATTTGCCAATCTACCCAAGGCTATAGAGTCTATCTAATTTGTACTGGCTCTCTGCTTGGTTCCAGTTGCTTACTCCTGTGGGCATTGTTTTCCTCCCTCTTCAAGTTGCACTGTTGTAGGCCTTTATTGTTATTGAAACATACAGAGCATCTTATTAATAGACACCCAAAGTAATTTTTTCGCTATATCTAATTGTTAGCTTAGATAGTTATTGTTACAAGTAGTTTTCTAAAGTTTCAAATTAATAGTATAATAGACTTGCTGTCACAGCTGTGAAGGGCAACAGGACATTAGTTTAATGGACTTAAATGCTTAATATTACCATAATTTTGGCCATTTTGCCCTGTGACTATGTGATCACTACAAATTCAGGGTCAGGGTTCCCATACCTCCTATTTCTGGAGTTCCTTAAAATTTGGCTGCATTCTTGCACATCTTGAAATTTGCAATTTCTTCCTGCTGCACAAAGAAAAAGTATTTAACCTTTGAATTAGAACCATTTAGTGAAGATCAATTGAAATATTTCAGTCCATTTTAAATTCCTTATTAGTCATAGGACTGTCATGAAATACAGAAACCATGTCTGGAAAAAGACCAGCTTCTGAGAGAGGTATGGGAACATCACAGTGGAGCCTAAAAAGGAGAGCTAAGCAAAAGCTGAGGAATATATTCTAGAAATTTGTGAAAATGGCACTGAAAAGGAAATGCATGTGAAAGAAAATGAATATTCAGTGTATGAGGAAGCCCATGCTTATGTTAACAATAGCGGGAACATTACTTTTGGAAGGGGTGCAGTGAAGATGGTGATTCTTCACCTTCAAAAAATGCAGGGAGCACAACTGTGGAAGTGGAAAGTGAAGGTGACATTTCATGTAATACCATGTCTCAAGCTGAAACAGATGACAGAGATTTATACGGATTCATGATAGGCCACAGTGATCAGCCTTGTTTAGGTGATATTATGGCTCAAGAGCCAGTGAATAGGTTTTCTGATGATGATCACAATGATGATGAAGGTTCTGATGGAGAACCTGACTTGGCTGATGAAATAGGGTCTTGGGCTGCAAAACACAAAATTACACACAGGGCACCCGGAGACCTTCTCCACATTCTTTGCAAAAAATATCCAAGTTTGCCAAAAGATCCTAGAACTTTGCTTAAAACAAGCACTAGCATTACAGTTAAGCCTATTGCAGGAGGGTTGTATCACCATTTTGGAATATCTAAAGGAATTAACCAAATGCTGTATCCTGAATCTATTCCAGGTGTAAAAAAGTTGTTGCTCCAAATTAATATTGATGGGCTGCCATTATTTAAAAGTTCTAAACTGCAGTTTTGGCCTATTTTAGGAATGCTGGACCATAAGGGCTTGAAACAACCATTTTTAATAGGCTTATTTGCTGGTAATTCCAAACCCCAAAATTTGGATGAATATATGAAAGATTTTGTGGAAGAAATGAAATATTTAGAAAGAGTTGGATTGAATTTTGGTGACAGACATTTCCAAATATGGATATCAGCAATAATTTGTGATGCTCCAGCAAGGGCAATGGTCAAATGTTGTAAACCCTACAATGGATATTTTGGCTGTGACAAATGTACACAGGAAGGGACATGGTACAACAAGGTCACTTTCCAAGAGACTGATGCAACCTTAAGGACTGATGCAAGCTTTAGAGACATGCTGGATGAAAATCATCATACAGACATTCCATCTCCCTTGTTGGAGTTGGATATTGGTATGGTAACTCAAGTGCCTCTAGATTATATGCACTTGGTTTGTTTAGGTGTGATGCGACGTCTTCTTTTGTATTGGATAAAAGGGTCACTGACTTGCAGGTTGCCAAGTAGATCAGTGTTGGAGATATCTGGTAGGTTGTTAGCTTTGGCACCTTATTCTCCAAGAGAATTTGCGCGCAAACCCCGTGCATTAAGTGAGATAGACCGATGGAAAGCTACAGAGTTTAGGCAATTCTTTTTGTACACTGGTTCTTTTGTATTGAAGGATATCCTTCAATACAAAAGAACCAGTGTACAACAAGAATTATTGTCTGATACATTCTACAAGAATTTTGTTCTTCTCTCTGTAAGTATGTACATTTTGACCAGTCCACGTTTGTGTACTCATTATGTGGATTATGTTAGAGAACTTTTGGTATTTTTTGTGAGAGAGTATACACAAATTTATGGCCACCAAGAAGTTATCTACAATGTCCATGGACTTGTCCATCTTGCCGATGAAGTGAATAGGTTTGGACCCCCTAGATAATATATCAGCTTTTCCATTTGAAAATTTTCTTGGCAAAGTGAAAAAAATGGTTAGAAAACCACAGCATCCTATCCAACAAGTAGCTCGCCGAATTTCAGAGTCACAGAGCTTATTTAGGGGAACTGCATGTGACCAAAATTATCCTCTTTTGAAGATGGAGCACAGCAATGGTCCTGTTCCAGAATTATTTGAAGTTTACAACCAGTATGGCCAACTCTTTTTACCAAGATTTTGTATCACTTTGGATCAGGCAAACAATTGTGTGCTACTTAATGGGGAAATATGTATTGTGCAGAATTTGCTTGCCAAACATGGCCAATCTGAGGATATTTTCCTAGTTGTTAAACAGTTTGCAGAGGTAAATGACTTTTTCAAACACCTTCTGAGGTCTTCAGACTTAGGAATTCATCATGTTTCTAACCTGAAACCTGAATTAGTTGTGGTTTCAATTTTCAGATTAAATGGAAAATGTGCTCTCTGGCCTAGCAAGTCAGGCTATATAGCAGTTCCACTCAATCATACAAATGAGTAAATCAAATGCAGTGATGTGTCATATCAGGAGTTATTCTGTACACTTCAGGCCCTTTCCTACTAAAGAGAAAATATTTTTTTATTTGGTTTTTGGTGTTTGGTGAAGGGGGAATTTTTTATTTGTGTATGGGTGTATATGTGTGTCGGGGTATGTCAATTATAATAATTCTGCAAGGGAATAGGGGCCAAGGTGCTTTATCAGCTTCATACTTATGTATGAGAAATACCATAATGTTCAACTGACTAACCTGTAGAAAGGGGGAACTGTTATGATGGAGCTGTAACATTCATGTCACATTACATCTATACAGCACAGGGTTTTCATTAGCTTTTACATAAGGAGGCAAGTTGAAAACTTCAGTAGCTAGGTTAAAATAGGTCTGTGTCTGTATATTTAACACTGTGAGGAACAAATTTCAGTGCTGGTAAATTGAACTGTATCACTCTGTAACAGGCAGTGAACCTGTTTACTGGCATTAAAAGCAAACCCTGACAGCAGCTTATAACAGGGGCCTTGAGAATATGCAGTTTGACTAATTTGGATGTTCAGGAGATTTTTTGGTATTTGTCTGAGTCCATTTTACAATTATAAAGTGAAAAAGGATAAGGTAATTTCTTCTTTAGCAAAGACTGAGTGAACAGATAATTTTATGTAGGTAGAGCATATACATTTACACAAATGTCACATCTGCAAGCAAATTTTGACATTGATATATTTTATGAATATTACTGTAGTATGTTTAGTATTTTAAATGGAAAATTGTAAAAATTAGAAAATCAGGTTTCTTAAAGGCAGCATAGTTACATGGCTAATGTTGACAGATCCAACCAAATGGAGGTGGAAATTAGAGAATATGTGATAGTAGTGTTCACAAAGGATAATGAAGTTGGGGTGGCACCATCAGACTGGCTATTGGATGAATGCACCATTAAGTGGCCGAACAAAAAAGGTCAAAGCCTGAATAAAGCTGTTCTGGACAGAATGCCTCCAGAGGATCATTGGGATGAGTATGATGTTAGAGTCATCTATTCAGATGGTAAGTTGAAAACTACAATAATACATGGTGCATGGAAATTTATTTATGTTTCCACTTTGTGTCCATATAGATCTTAGTAGAGGATGTGTTCTGTTATAAAGTATCTGTCTAGCAAAAACATCATGAGGTACATTCCATATATGTCAACATAAAAAAAATCAAAACAATTTTTTAAAACCTGTCCTTATCATAATTACATATGCATTTTAAGTAGTGGATGTGAACTGCATGTTGAGCAAGTACATGTAATGTTTAGTGAACCTGTGAGATGTTGGCAAACTGGAAGAATGACATCTGTTCCTCCGACGTCTGTTAGCACACTGACACAGGCATGCATGTACAAAGGTTTCTCAGGCCCTGCTCAGTGGAAGTCTACCTCTGTCTCCTGAATTTTTCAGATTTGAATATTTGAGTGACAGAAAAGTGATATACCTGTTACTTGAGACTCTTTTGTCTTTACAGATGACTATGTTAAGGTGAGAGGGAAATTAAGTTCTGCAGAGGACACCTCTTCTCTTGAAACAGATG
Source organism: Tachypleus tridentatus (assembly GCF_004210375.1). Taxonomy (NCBI): domain Eukaryota; kingdom Metazoa; phylum Arthropoda; class Merostomata; order Xiphosura; family Limulidae; genus Tachypleus; species Tachypleus tridentatus. The sequence continues at coordinate 123,468,961 of NC_134833.1, forward strand.
ATCCAGAAGCTAAAAATTCTGAAATTGGACCAAGAATTTGCACCAGAAAGAGAAAGTATGCTTTGCTAGTGACTGCAGTTTTAAACAATTTGTCTCAAACTATCACATTTTCAAGTTAACACATACTGGCTAAGAAAAATATACTCCAATTACTTTATCTCAAAACTATATGATAGCGGTACCTGTAAAATGTGAAGCTCACATTGGTTAGGGTTCAGCACTCGAATCACACACGTATAAGTAAATTGTAAATTGAAATTAAAGGGATGGAATGAGAATTAAATCAAGCCATGTTTTTTTCACTTTGCTAGAGCCTGACATAAATAGACAGATATGGTGACCTTGCAGGAACAGTCTCAGCTTAAAGTCAATATAAAATTGTACATTTTGTAATAGAACTAAATTTATTCATAATATTTGAATCTGATTTTATATTATGATGGGTGGTTGGTGAACTGTAAGACCATGTCAGCTGAGTAGGTCTATATATTTTTAGAGTAAAAGATTCTTATTATGGGACCTCTCACAAGAAAAATGAGTGCATACTTGCCTTAGGCTTGAATTACATGTATATGTAGTTACTTGATCAAGGTGCCACTTCAGAATGAATGAAAATGATGTATACAAAAAAAAAAAAGAAAAATAGCACTGTATTTTAAATGACAAACTTATTTTCAAAGTGACAAGCTATTTTCAAATTGAATAACTTTTTGGGTCACTTTAGCAAAGCAATATTAGCCTTCTAGATACATTTTTGTAAAAAAATATGCTTCTTTTTGTATAGGCCCACACAGAGATTAGTTTCTGAGTCTGATAATGAGTTTGAGTCAGATGATCATGTGGATTTGGCTCAGCTGACTATACCTAAGCCACCAGAGCCAATAAGCAATGCTGGAGGGCATGTAATAGTGACCCCAAAAAGAAGATGTGTGTCAGGTAAACTACACAGTAAAATGTTACTCTAATGATAAAGGTTGCAGTTTCATTCAACATTTTTATTAAACTACAAGTGCATCTTCTGGTTTAAGCTTTGCCATACACTCCATAATGTTGATACCATAACTGTCATCTTGCCATAGAATTATGTCCTTTTCCATTTTGTAGGTGAAGTCAACAGAATCCAGAGGACACTAACACCCCTGACAAACCATGGTAATGCATTTTTACTTCAATCACTGGTAGACATAGTAATAGTATACACTCCTGTTCAGGGCATTCAGTAGATACAGGGCATTATGGATATGAAAAAATTTTTTAACCTTCTGAAATGTTTTATTTGCCTCATTGTATATCTGTTAAACATGAAAACCCTGCCTAGTACTGTATCATCATGACAGGGCCACAGCCAGGCTTAAAAGGTGACAAAATATGACATGTTCTTCATGCAATGTAAATGCACTTGTTGTAGATCTCAATGGAAGCTCTCTTGTTGACGAGAACCAGCCGCCATTAGCTGGGCCCTCTGGCTCAGGTTCATCTTCAGGTACAATTACTTGTGTATAAACCAAGAGCAAAATTTGCCATATTTTATATAACATCTTATTAAATATTTTTGAGAAAGGTATTTTAATTTCAACAAAGGCAGTTTCAAAATTTACAAACGTAGTTCTGTGTAACAGGGGTGGATACAGGGTTTGCTTAAGGAGGGTGCCAGCCTTCCACAAACCAGTATTTTTCCACTCATAAGCACTACTTTGTTAGGTGAAGTTAGAAACTGGAAAACATAAAAATAGTACTTTAAGCATACAGGCACCCAGTCTTTAGGCCATCAATTTTCATGGGGGGGGGGCAAGGTGGCACAAGAATGCACCACAACCCACCACCACCCCCAATCTGCCACTGTAATTAACCTGTTTTAATACTGGTATTTATGTGCTTTTTATTTGACCACAATGAAGGGCAGGGAAAATATATATTCTTAAATTCACCTACCTTCTGTGGGTTTTTTTTGTTTTGTTTTGCTGCCAACATTTCAAAGTATATCTGAAAGGTTCTGAAATGTTGTGGGTTCTGCAGATGTAACTGGAAATAAGATGTACCTGATTAACCTTATATGTAAGATATTAAAGAGTGGCAATAATTTAACTTGTAGAGATGCATGACAGTGATACAAGTAGGAGCTCCTCACCACAAAGAGAAATACACCCTGCCATTCACAGTACACCATATTCTGGTATGTACACACATACATTATTTTGTATTATTATTGTTAGTGTTAGTGCTGTTATATTACAGATATATTGATATGCTGCATCTAAACACATACTTTTGGTGTTACATCTCTCTGGTACTTTGAGATACATTTTATTAAACTCATTCCAAGGAATGTAGTAAAGTAGAAAAGGCAGCAAGATGAATCATTTAGCAGTATGTTTCCCCTCTGGACAATCTGTTGCATACCATAACCTATCTAAAATTTTGGCCCAGATTAATTAACCTGCTCTTCTATATACTGTATATGTGTATCTGCAGGTCCTAGAAGAAAGGTGACCAGCACTCCTCAGGTAGCTTCAACTCCCACCAATGGTAAATATGAATGTTTGTGTGGATTTGTTAAATGATTATGATGTATGCCAGAAATGATAGGCAGTGTACATTAAAAAATGTGAATGCCTGTACAATGCTGAGTTTCCATCGCTTTGGGTTGGGCTAGGCCCCCAGAAAACCTAGATTTACAGACTCCGGGCACTGGAGTTGGTGACTTGGACCATTTTTTCTTGGTCTGGTCTAACTTGTAAATAAGTGTTTATTTTTCATGTCAGAAATTTAAACTAAGCTTCATTTAGTTTGTAGCAATATAGCAATCACCAGAATCAAGCAAGTAATTTGTAAATTTATCATGATAGAAGTCATACTTTTATTGTTTTTACAGTTGCAGCCAATATAAACACATTATTAATAAATGGAATTTTCCATTTTTAAATAAAAAGGTGCTGCAGGAATCACACAGACAGAAAGAAAAATTCTTCAGGTGCTAGCAGAGCTACAACAAAAAGTGGACATGAATACAGGCCTTCTGCAGACTTTGCTGAGAGGTCGGCCTGCCAGCACCAACTCATCCATAAATCTGTCTGTGTGGCCACAGGGTCTCCCAGCTCTGCCGCTTAGTACAATGGATGGGTTCAACACCCTGAATGACAAAGTTATGATTCAGCATAATGCAGATGCTGTCGTAAGTAAATCTGAATTAACTAGATTTTAGGGAGAATAAAGGGATTTACAGTAGTGTATGTATGTCAAAGGCAAATGAATTGTATGATGTACTCCTCAACGGATGCTGAATGTTTCTGACTTTAAACTATCATGGTTTCTATGCATGAACATTCATTCTGTTTTTACAGGTACTTTATCCATAAATGTGTTCCGGAGATCTTACCTTTGAATTCAATGAAAAAGAATGATGAATATTAAAGCATACGCAATAATCAGTTTATGGAAATGTATTTTCAATATAAATTATGTGCATCAGTTAACACATGATAGATGCAATTTTCATTCTGGAAATATCACGAAATTTTGTAGGTGAGGAAGCTAAGTATGAGGGGTGGTGACAGTGTGGATGCTGTCACAAGAAATGTACTAACAGGTCTAATGACCAACAGCCTTGCCAGCCAGTTCAACTGGATGGGACATGAAAGGAAAAAAAGACAAGATGATGGGACCTTAGTTACCATACCAAAGAAGGCCATATCTACAACAAATTTGTTACAAGTCATTAACAGTAAGTGTCATTAACTGACATATTTGTCAGTCTTCCTTCATTTGCTAGATATTCAGAGCAAATTAAGTTCCTCTGTCAGACACTTAGATGGAAATTTGAAATCTTCAGCTATTGTCTCCTTGCATAGACAGTAGGTTGAAAATTTTTAATGATATCAGATAACATTGGGCATTGGGTGAGTGTGATGCTGAGTGACCTTGACTAAATTCCAATGTCACAGAATGTGTTTTTTTTCTGGATTTTTCAAAGCTGGGGTTGTGACATGAATAAGTTGCAAAGGTTTAGAGATAGGAAAGTCAAATTTATATCAATTATGTATCTGGCCAAATTCTCAAATGAGTGTGATCCTGCATGTCCTTCACTTACTTTTCAAGGTTACAGCAAGGCTGGAAAAAGCAGTATTGCATCGAAGTTTGTGATGCAAAATGCACCTGCTGTAATCTTATTTTTTTTCAGTGTGCATGCTGATCAAACCATGTGGTAAATACATGTACAGCTAATCAATTGTGATTAATTATTTTCAAGCCTTGTACAGGGTGATGTTCCTGAACTTGTTGAATTTTGGCTTGTGACAAGGATAAGTTGCAAAAATTTCGAGCTAGGACAGTCAAATTAACATTAATAATGCCTCTCATCCAGATCTTAGGAATGGAAATTAAAAACAATCAACTATCTCATCAAGATCTTGGCCAACTTTAATGATGAGTGATACTGACCTACTTTTCAAGGTCATAGATTAATTTAACTGAAATGTTTAAAGGTAAGCTTGTGGCATATGTGATATGGGATATATTGTTACAGCTTTATGCAGGGAGGGGATATTTTTCATTTGTATGTCTCTTCAAGATCTAAGCAAGGTTGATGATGATCCACCCTGATCTACTTTTCAAGGTCACAAAGCAATTAGAATTATTTTCATTGGTGACATGGATAAGTTATGGAAGGTTATAAATGGGACTGATCTTTATATCAGTTCATCAGTTACCATTCTTAATTGTTTTCAGTGGTAGGGTTGGGACATGGATCAGTTGTGGAGGATAAGAGTTGGAGGTGTAGAATTTGTAACAGTTGTGTACTTTATCAAGATCTTGGATTAGCTTTATGATGAGTAACCTTGAGGTGCTTTGAGATTTTGAGGCTTTCCTTTACTGGGGCACGAGGGCTGAGGGGCGTTGCACTGGCCTGCAGTGCATTTTTATCCGTATGCTTCAACTGACAAAACAGTAATCCAAAATAATGGGTGAGAATCTGCTTTATTCGACCTACTTTAATTAAAATAATAGTTTCAAAGTCAATATTTAGATAAATAAGTGTAAATAATGGGACTTTTCTTTGCAGGAGCTGTCAGGGATAATCCTGTGGCTGAGATGGCATCAGATGATGTCATCAAGAAGACTGCACAGAGCTGGTTCAAATATGCTGCCTCTAGGAAGCAGGAAAAGTGAAAGAAAGAAAACTTGGTACAGTGTGAGGACAATATAGGGTGTCAATACACATGAGACAGTTATTCTGTCAGATCCAAGATGACCAACTGGATTTGCACAAAATCGTCTGGATTTGCTACCAGTGACCAAGAAGATGTTCATGGACACTGTTTTGTCATATTTCATGCAAATCACAAAATAAAGTGACATGCATCAATGGTAATAATGGTCCTTGCACCCTGCTGCATTTCTTATAATTCACCTTGTAGACTTATGAGAAATCGCCATCTACACACATCAAAGTCATCCCATGCTTTAGCTTATAGGAGGCAGTCAACCATAATTGTGGACAAAGTTTTCTCAGAGATCTGTGATAGGAATTTATTGCAACTTGGTACACTGTGAGGGCAAAATGGAGTATCAATGCATGTAAAACAATTCTGATCAGATTCAGTATGGCTGACTGGTCACGCAAAAGATGCAAAATAAGTGGAATTTGTTACCAGTGGCCATGAGAATGTTTACGGACATTGTTCTGTCATATTTCATACAATATACAAATTAAAGTGATGTTTATCAGTAATAAATTTCACTACTGCTTAAACGTTGTGTCATTGTTATCCTTCAAGATAAAGACTAAGTGAGCTGACCTTTCCTCCCCAACTCAGTGAAATTTGCTCAGTGAGCTTGTTTGGCCAAGTCTTTCCACAAAAAAAGTTACAAATCTCCCTTCACACATCAAGCTTTTAGAACCCTGATGTTACTGGAATTAGCAAAGTTGTAATACTATGTATTTGACTGATTCTTGATACTCTTAACCACTATCTATAACTTGTCTAATCTGTTGCAACCAGTGCATGTTTTAGCTTAGTAATGTTTGTTGATTCTTGTATTAGTATGGGAGCAGACATTAATAAGCTTCTCAGCTTGCGTCCAATACCCATTGGTGTTCATTATCCAATAAAATATTCACAAACAAGCAAGCAAAGTTGTATAAGGTCTTGTAAATGACCAAATATCAACGTTTAGCTCAACGTATTGACCAAATATCAACGTTTAGCCAACGTCTCAACGTAAATGACCAAATATCAACGTTTAGCCAACGTATTCTCAACCAAATATCAACGTTTAGCCAACGTATTCTCATATACCTACCTAACTACACCATTGCAATCAACCTTTCTTCCACGTTGATCAACGTTTTTTCAACGTCATGCCTATTGTACCCAAAATGTTCTGAGCAACGTTGCTTCCACGTTGGTCAACGTTTTTTCAACGTCATGCCTACTGTACCTCAAATGTTGGGAACAACGTTGCTCAACGTTTTTTCAACGTGGACTCAATGTGCACATCAATGATTATTCAACGTTGATGATCAACGTCTTTGCAACGTTATTTGCCAACGTTGTTTCAACGTCAAATCAACGCTTTTTGCTGGCTGGGAAGAGTGTGCTTCAAAAAATGAAAAACATATTTTGAGGTAGAAAAATAAAAGTTATAAATTGAAGAAGTAACTAAAAGTAGAAAAGTAGTCTTTGTTAATTGACACTTTCTTAACACTTGAAATTGAGTTTGTAATATTTTTATGAACCACAAATCTTTCTAGATAATAAAAATCTTACATTTAAATAATGTTAAACAACTGTTGTTACCTCAGTTCCAACTTCATGAACAATTGTTTGAAAAACTTTTCTGTTTTTATTAGATATATGATTATTTAAAATATTCTTAAAAGAGGAAAATAAATTATTTTGTCTCATTATTATGTATAATTTTATTAAATAATAAAATTTAAGTGAAATTTTAAACTTTGTTTAGGTAATAATGGAATATTTAGCAGTTAGCTGTATGACTGATGTTCTTGCCCAAACCTGTGTTTATGAAAATGAAATAGCAGCAGTTTATAAAGAAGTAGGTTATATTGATTGTTATTAGCAACTATTAAGAGGTTTTTTTTAAAGAAGAGATCTTCTTACCAAACCTCTGAATACTTCCATAAACTTTTATTTCTATAGTGATGACAAAAATTTTAAATAACATTAGAGATAGTAATAATGAATTTACATCCAAAATTGGTGAGGTTATCATATTGTAAACTCTCTGTGGTTCAAGTCTACAGCAATGAGATGAAGAGTCCAACTAGCATCACATAAAGCTTTTAAGCAAAGTCTCTGATCTACTGACAGTTCTCTCCTCTTTTTGGGCTGTGGAATGATAACGTCATATGTGTGTTATTACTATTTTTATCAAGATTTATTTGTGGATTGCTCTTAAATATATTTCTTCTAGCATATACTTGTTCAATATGCTAGATTTTTTCTACACAGTTAAAACATTGTGTGTAGTACCATGACATTTATTTCAGGCCCTAAATTTTATCACTACATTCATTCAAACAGAACCATTATGACATGTCCAAGGTACAAGTGTAGGGAATTCTAAAAACTGAGTGTTCTCACACCAGCTCGTTTAATTGTTAAAAAGTGATCAGTGAATCACTACCATGGTGTTGAAATTTACAATCAGTACTAACATGGAAGAATTAGCCCATAAAATGGAAAGAATGACAAAATATTCTTTTACCCTTACACTTTCACACAGTACTGTATAAAGAGACTAATTAAACAAACTGTATGTGATGCACAGGGTGTTCGGAAAATCACTGTGCAGTTTTGTAATGATATGTCTATTCAGTCTATTTCAAGCCAGCAACTGATAGCGGTGATTAGAAACAAGATAGGATCTAAGCCTGTATTGATGCCAACAGGGGTCACTTTCAACATTGTTTATAATTGTCACTCATATTTACCTCCTGCATTCTGTATTGAAACACATCTGTTAATAAATATATAAGTGTGCAGTGACTTTCCGAATACCATGTGTAATGTGCACTTTTGTTAAACAAATGTTTTTTATTATTTAACACAGCATCCATTCATTGAAGTAGCTGACCAGTGAAAACAATACAGCCCACTACAGTGATAACTAGATACACATTAATAGCTCAAAAACCAAATATCCCAATATACATGTTAAAATATATTGGCCATGAAGATTGGCATCATTTTAGGACAAGAAAATTAACAGATTGTATTTTTGAGATTTCTCCAAGAGCAGTAGTATATTGGGTGTCATGACTTCCTATTATTCAGCTTCTTAGATTTTGAAAATAAGATCCATTTCTCCTCTATGTAAGAATGTTGTTACAAAATAGGAATAAATAAAACTCTTGCTTAGATCAAATTATTATTTTATTTGCCTCAATGAACATTTTTTATAATGTTTTTTGATAAAAATGAATAAATGAGAGGAAAGTTGATGTCAAACAGATATGCATTCAGATACATCCTGATATATTTGTGAAATCTACATCATTTAGTGTCAAAACTATGTGTTATGATCTTACATATTGCAATTTGAACTCACAGTGTGAATTGTGGGTTGAATCCTCGTCCAAAGAAACATGCTTGTTTTTTCAGCCAAGTAGTCATTATAATCAACCCTACTTTTCTTCGATGAAAAGTAACCCAAAAGTTGACAGTGGATGCTGATGACAAGCTGCATTTTCTTTAGTATTTTATAGCTAATTTTGGAATACCTTTTGTGTGGCTTAATGAAAATTTTCAAATAAACAAACAGACTTAGATATGTTCATTTTAAGTTAGTTTCCTAATCTGACGCTAAACAAAATCCTTTTAAGTGTTGCTTCTGAAATTCCTGGGAATTCCTCATACAGATACTTAAAACAGTCACCATATTTGTTTAAGATCATTACAAACTGATTTATCAAGCCCAGTTTTATACGAAATGAAGGTAATAGGACATTCTTTGTGTCAACCAAACTTTCATATTTAATGTTTGTAATTCTGGTATCTGGCTGACTTTGCGTAGCCATTACTTCTTATCCAGCATTGATTTTGTGTCATTTATCCCATTTCACACACAAAATGTGAAAACTTTGTCTGACTGGGTGTTTAATGCAACAACATTCAAAGGACTTTCAAGTTTCCACAAAATAGCCAGCCATGTTCTATGTATTAGACCTTATTAACAAGAATTTTGATAGTTTTGTATGTTTCCTTCAAGTGAATCGATTGACTAATAGGAACAAATGCATATATGTTACTGTTTTGAAGGACAACATATTCGATCTGGACCTATATTGAAGGTATCAGTGAACAATATCCACTCTTCATTCACAGGCTGCAACTTTTAGTATTGGTATTAATTCATCAATATTGTTTCAATAAAGCAGTGAACATTCTTGCTAAATGTACAAAATAAATTGTTTCTTTTCATTTCTAGAAGCTTCGGTTTGGAGTTATTTGGCATTATGGCCGTTTTCAGAAAGTAAAATTAGAAGTTTTAAAAGACTTGTAGCAAAATTTTGATAATTATAACTCACCAGGATGAATTATGAGTAGTTCAAACAGCACAGCATTAGACACTTGAAGTTGGCCTTTCCAGTTCTGGTTTTGAGCTATTTGATGTTTTGGCCATTTTTTAATTTCAAATCAAACTACATGGACTTTGATTCTTAAAAGAAAATTACATTAAAAAACATGTAATGTATAAATTAAAAATTTAAATGGCATTAAGAAGATTAATGGTCTTTAAAAAACTAAAAATATTTGTAATGTTACTGATAGACCATGGGACAAAACATGTTTAAATTGGTGCTATCATTGAGAGCCGTAAACGACAGCAAGACAGTAAAATGTGGCTTGTTGTGACCTGAATGTTACAGAGACAACACAGTGGTGCATCAGTGCCAGATAAAAGAAAACAATGAGTTAAAAAACTGTTACCAATGCATAGTCTAATTAAGGAAACTTCCTCTTTTTGATCCTTATGGAAGCAAGGCGGCCAAAGTTCAATAGAGGGTTTTATTTGGAAAAGCTTGTTTTCACGTTGCTCACTCTTAAGCCAACTGGCACAGAGCTGAGTCTTGAATACAGGACCATAGTCCATGTATGGAACAGTTACAGCAGTGATAGTGCCAGAGCAGACAGATTTAGCTGCAGTGTCAGCAAACCCATTCCTGTGAATACCAACATGGCCTTGTATCAAGAAAAACTGGATAGAAGTATATGTTAAAAGAGAAATGGGTCAGTCGCTTTTGAATATTGGTGAGAACTGATGTGAAGCAATTCCAGGGCCAGTAGAGAACAAAGCGAGTCAGTACAAATAGTGCAATTTAAGTCCTGCTTTGCTTCTATGTGATCCCAGGGCAAGAGAAATGGCGTACAGTTCAGCAGTGAACAACACAGAAAATGTTGAGGGGATTCTGTGTGCAACCACCGAACCACAACAAACTATGGCAATGCCCATACAGTCACCTGATTTTGAACCATCCTTTTATTCCTATTTATATGGATGGTTTGAAATCAGGTGACTCTGTGGGATCTGCCATGATTTGTTGTGTCTCGATGATTGCACACAGAATCCCCTCAACATTTTTTGTGTTTACTGCTGAACTGTATGCCATTTCTCTTGTCCTGGAGTACCTGCTTTTCTCAAATGATTTAAAGGAAGACCACATTTTGGGACTGTAATAAGCTGTGGTGAGATGGGCTGACCAGTGAATACTGCTATGTTATCCAAGAACAGACCCAATGTTTCTTGTAGCTTTCCAACCATTGTAGCACTAACATCTTTTCACTCAGTTATATGGTCTTAATACATAAGTATGGATTTGAATTTTTTTATTTATCAGAACTTCAAGCACTCTTTAGAAATTAGGAGCCCATCTTCTTCCTAGGATGTTCACAGGTTTTAATGTTTTTTTCTTCTAGAGCATCGCTGACACTTTTTTAATTCCCTGCTTGCTTTGGCACTGAAATGATACTGTTTCTAAAGTCCTAACAGAAGGTATGATAAAAACGTTTTATTCCTACACAGAATCCAACAGTCCTCTTTCATAAAAGTGGGCCACACACTACATCCTAACTAACCATGGCATCCCATCTCTAGAAAGAAGTGTGGTTAGTCCATTTTCTGCTCCATTATTGATGGAAACACCATCAGTACCTATAGTGGTTGCCTTTATTTTGCAGTTCTTCACACCAACTGTCTCAAATGCTTTTTAAATTGCTTTTTTTAATCGTGTGGCAGTATCACTAGGTGGGGCTTGCAAGGCCATAAATTTTGTAACAACATTTCCTGCCTTAACAAATACGGTTTCTTCTTCAATTACTCCAGTGTCTTTAGATACATCTGAGATGAAGGAAAACTCTTCAGCATTATCAAGGTCTGCACACAGATCTTACATAACGATGTCAATACATGTGATAACAATTTTCGCTGATTTATCATTTATGTACGTGTCTCCTTGCTGCAATCCATTTATTTTCTGTAACTCACAAAAAAGCCCAAATAGAGAAAACGGCTGTTTTGTTACTAGTAAGTAAGAAGTGGTGGTAAAATGTTTTTCCAGTTTCTCAAGCTCATAAGCATGTAAATTTCTCATGCATAAATCTATCTGCTGAATCTGTGGTTTGGATTCAGCATTGGCAGCTTGAACACACGGAGTATTTCTTTCACTTATATCGTGGACTTTGATCAATTGTAGGTGAAAATTACTGGTACCTTTTACAAAGATACCATCTCCTTTACACACGTTTTTGTGGCTTTTGCATGCCTTGCAAAACATTTCATTAGTTTCTTGATCAAACTTTAACCAAGGGAATGCTTCTTCCCATTTCGGTTCGTAACTCCAAGATTGCTTTTCCAAGTCATACTTATTGCATTATGCAGAAGTTATCTCCTTGACTGCTTGATCTTGCGACCGAAGCAGCAGGAATGATGCCACTGACACGGTGCTGTCTGCTTTTTCCTCGACTATTTTATCCTTCTCATTTCTGTCATCTTCACTACAGAGTTCCTTTTGCTTTGTACAACTATTGTCTTTACTAATATCACTTTCTCTATTCAATTCTAAACTCTCATCATCATATTTCCTTTGCTTTTTGAAATATTTCAAAAAGTCACATTCTTTGGTAAAACCACATATTAACCACAGAGAAGAACTGCTGTTCTGTTTATTGAACGCACAGACTTGTTGGGCTTGGTAAATTATATGAAGACAACCAGATATTGGAGAAAGGGTATCTGTTCACAAAAATCGCTAGCTCTGAAACCCTGTCACCCAAAGGTGATGTCATCGGCACACAGAAACTACTGAACAAGGCTGTTCAATATAGTTTTCACAAACTTTTAATCTATGTGTTACAATATGTGTTACCGGTGCGGCAGGTGGAATATGTCTAATGAAAGAAATCGTGGCTTGTTTGCCCGGCTTCCAGTTTTATTACAGGCTGTTATTGCCCATTATCGGCAAAAAAATCCATTAAGGATGACCAATAAGACAATTATTTAAACGTAAAATATCACTTATCCGCTCGAGAAATAGACATAGCAAGAACTGTTGCCCTCAGGTAATATTTATATGCCCCAGGACGTTGGGTAGTTCTTAATTTTGAGCTGTGGACTGTAGTAGCCTATATACAGTGATAGTTCTGTACTGGCACACGTATATGACATATAATCATTTGTAAACTGCACAGCATGTTGAACTACTAAATAATGGGTTAGGCCAAGGTTAGAGTATCTTAATGCAACTAAAATAACTGAAGAATGAGTTGTAACCTCGACTATGAGCTCAGTTTTGACCTGGGAACTTGAAATGAGCCAACAAACCATACATCAACAAAATAGGCATATTTCTGAAACTTTATCTGCATGCATGGATGCGAAAGTAAATTCGAAACAACGGCCTTAAGTTGGGAATAGTCCACTTCATTATTTCAGGCTACAATAGCGTTTCCAGTGTACTTACAGTAAACTAGTTACAGTATTTAGGCCTAACGTTATTGCCACACGGTTCTCACATTACAACTCTAACGTTAGGCCCAATGCAAATATACTCTTCAAAAAAAGAAACGCAAAAGGGATATTTTTGTTATTTTAAAGGGAAATATATGTAATAATTTTACAATCTCAGAGTATGTGATGTTACACGTGTTAAGGCACTGATTGTCAGACCAAAATGACAATAAAAGTTGTGCACTTTGAAAACGGAGGAAAACATTGGATTTTTCGCCAAAACGCATGCGTGTCCAATAAATGTGTTTAAAGATCTGCATGTTCTGCAAGTGCAACATGTGCAAAATTCCTATAAAAGTGACGGTTTCTCGGTTTCCATAGCTCAGTGTTAAGCCACTGACACGCAATACAGTTATGCCAAGACTGACTGAAGCACAATGCAGCAACGCCATTGGTCGTTTGGAAGCAGGCGAATCTCGATCAGATGTTGCCACAGCTGTGAATGTCCACCAAAGCACCATCACAAGGCTATGGAATCGTCACCAACAACATGGATCAACTCGTGACCGTCCACGATCTGGCAGACCTCGTGTAACCATGCCCGCACAAGATCGCTACATCCGGTTACGTCACCTTCGGAATAGGACCACCACTGCGACGTCTACTGCCTCAAGAGATCTTTTGCACATTCGAGGGAATCTTAGGGCTCAACGATATGTCGACGAGATTCTTAGGCCCCATGTGCATCCCATCATGGTGAACGTCAACGACGTTTTTTAACATGACAACGCCCGTCCTCATACAGCCCGACTCACCTCTGTCTTTTTGAGACACCACAACATCAACGTTCTTCCCTGGCCCTCCAGGTCACCAGATTTAAACCCCATCGAACATCTTTGGACCGACGTCTGCAACGGCGACAACCTCAACCACAGACTCTACCTCAGCTTGCAGCAGCTTTGCAGGCTAAGTGGACAGCCATTCCACGGGATGTGATTTGTCATCTCATCGCTTCCATGGGCAGGAGATGCCAAGCAGTTATTGATGCTCACGGGGGGCACACTCGTTATTGACGTTGAGTGGCGTTAAACTTCAACTAGTGAGCGTGGACTTCGTCTTTGCAGACTTTTGATGCTCAGCAGTGAATGTGCAAAGTTTTACACATGTCATACAGAACTACCCGAAATAAACTTGTTAACAATTTGTCTCATATTTTGCCTTTTGCGTTTCATTTTTGGAAGAATATATAAAGAATGTGTTTGGCGACTTTGTGGAGTCCTAAAAGTCTTTTGAATGTTGTTGGATTAACAATACTGTTATACAAAGTTTCTGCGTTTGTGTGAAATGGGACAAGAAAGTACTAAGTCAGCACCGGATAAAGAAGTAATGGCCACCCAGAGTCAGCCTGATAGCAGGATAGAAAACATTGAACGTAAATGTTTGGTTGACACAAAGAAAGTCCTATTAGCTCCACTTCAAATTAACAGTCCTATTAGCTCCACTTCAAATTAAAGTGTTAACTCTTTCAAGTCTTTGTATGGACAATTTCCAACTTTTTCCGATGCGACACTTAAAGAAAGGACTTTGTTTGGCCTCAGATTAGAAAATTGACTTTTGGCATTGTTTCACTTCAAGTATCTATGTGTGTATAAATAGCTTACATACTGTAGATTACATTTATTGTTAATAGGCGATTAAATGAGCATTATAAAAGAATAATGAATTAAATAATTCATTACGATTATTTGTCCAAGTTTTCAAATTATTGTCATAATTGTTAATACCACCCGAATGTACTGGGTATATCCATCATTCAGAAATAATCCAAAAAACCAATGTCAGTCTAGTCGAACATCATGGAAAATCGTAAAAAAGAAATTAAATTTAGTAATGGTAGAAAGCTGAGGGTTCACACTAACAACGATTCAACTTCTACTGTCTTTCACTGTCTAAACCTCGTTTTAGAAACACAGTTACCATTAAATACCTTATAAAAGAAAGCAAATGGATAGAAGCCTGCATCTAATATTTCGACTAATTGTGCTCCCTACCTTCACCGTTCCAAAACAAAAGATATATAAAAATGTATACCCTGCCATAATATGTGTGTGATTTTTTTATGATTATTCATGACAGCTGACTGGATTAACATCACTGTTTGGATTTTGACTGATAGTTGGGATATCCCATAGGCATTATCCATTATGACAATAAGTTGGTAACATGGACCAATAAAATCAATGTGATACTGATATATATAAATAAATTTGGAAATTAACCGAAATTATATAGTAAAGCACATACATACTCAAATAGAAGTTATACAAAAACAAACAAAACGAATAGGTAAGTGGTACGCAAACACTAACCATGCTGTTACTAACACCATGTTAAACATAATAATGGATATTTTAATTCTTTTTGTTTATATGTGGAGACATTATTAAATCCTGAGTAACTCCAATGTAAAAGGTAACACTGGCTATGTCGGTGTATTTGATATAGTAGTGACACATTCACCACTATCTGTAAACATTGCAATTTTTTTATTCATATGTGGGGACATTACTAAATTCTGGGTGGCTCCACTGTGAGAGGTAAAATTTAACACTGGTCGTTGTTCCAGCAGTGTAGGTGTATTTGATACAGTAAACACATGGCCACCACTATCTGTATATATTTTCAATTTTTTCACAAGCTTCATAATTTTTCTAATTATTTGAAAAACAACAGAATAAGTTTTATGTGGTTTTATCAACATATCATAAAGGAATAAAATGTTTCATACTTTAAATTAAATGTCAGAATATATTTCCATACATAAACATGAAAATCACGTGACAATATGTTTATACTTTTATATCATCACAGAACCAGTTTTATGTTTATAATTTAATAGAATGTGCTGAAGTATTTACTTACAGCCCAGTTATGTTTTAATCATAATATATATATGTAATTATTATCATATTTTGAACTTTCTCTGTTAATTTGTATGAAAACACAAAATTATTTATGGCATTGTCAGTTTTATTACTCGCTCTGCTCCCCAATGGTACAGAGGCGAGTTTACACATTTACAACGCTAAAATCACAGGTTTGATTCTACTTGGTAGACAGTGTAGATAGCCTGATGCGGCTTTGCTATAAGAAAATATATTACAATTCACTTACAAAATCCTTTTCAACTGTATATATAGCTTTCTCCAGAGCTACACAATTCACTTCCAATATTCACAAATCTTGTTGAAACAATAAATTTCTTAATTCTACAAATTTTCGTTAAAAGAATAGAAAAGCAAACAACTAACTGTAAGCATAAAAAGTGTTTTATTCATGGTGGAACATATTACATGTTTCAAGAATACATTGGTCTGTCTTCTTAAGACACAGAAAGCATATGTTCACTATTTCTTACCATCAGTAAAACACTTCTTTATGTTTATAAATCGTTGTTTGTCTACCTACTGTTATAATTACACGATGTTCTTCACAATTAATGTATTTAGTTAAAATGTTATTGATCAACTTAAGGTATTATTCAATACTTCCTACCAGTAGTCATATCCAGTTACAGTTCTAACGTCTTTACTTAAACCTAGTTTTTTTTTTTAGTTCTTGTTCCACATTTTCAAGTCTTTCTCTTCATAAATCACAGTTGTTGTACATTTAACTTTTCAAACAGCACTCGAACTACAAGTGTAAAAGATTTATCTCTTTTCCCTTTCCTTAAGTTTCTGATAAAACATGAAAATAAGTTAAAAAAATGATATAATATCGTAATGAAAATAAATGAATTAATGGGGAGTCTGTAAAATATTTTAAATGGAGATTTCATTATATCATACCTTTACCATTAAAGTTAAGTACTTCTAAGTTTATATCGTAAATTCATAATAATATAAACATTTACAATTAAACAATTTCAGCAGGTCAGGGTAATAATCAGGAACTCAAAACTTGTAAAACTATTCACAAACCAAAAGAAGGAACTGTGTCGGTAAAAATGTTTATCAGATTAGGATAAACTTGAGTTTTGTTCTTTGTTCATTGTCTTCATAAGATTTAGAAGTGTTGGTTTCTTCAAACACTGGAACGTTTCTCCAGAGACTCTGTGCACCCAATGTAGCTAGATAATTACTTTGTGGTACAAGAACTATTTTGATCACAGCTCTTTTACTTCTTCAAGAAACTGATCAATTCTCCTCTTGTCGTCAGAGATGTATGATGGGAGGTAACTGGTTGCTTTTATTGTTCATCCATTGTCACCAAGAAGAAAAAATTGACAATTTGGTGAAATGTACACTTTTATCGACTAGTGTAGCAAGAGCGGCTCTTTAGAGGTGTCACATAAAGATATTCTATGTTGGGTGAGAAGCTTAAGAAGTATTGTGTTGTTTATGAGAAACATCTTTGTTATAACTTTTAACTGATAAGTTTCAGACATTTTCACATTGTAATTGTAGACAGTGCTTGAGATACTAACTCGTCAACAATGGAAGATGAACCACAAGTGCATCAATTTTAATTTTTACTTGCTTTCAGCGACCCTTTCTTGTTGGTGAAATATAGATAATTTATACTGTCTCGTCCTTTCAGGCTATAGCTCAACAGAAGTGACCGACATGTTGAGGAACTAGTTTCAAAGCTGAATCAAGTTATGTATAGATAGAGTCGATAATTGGTGTGTCCCTTTAGTAGAATTTGGCATCAGCTAGGAGTATTGTAGTTGTCTGTTGATGTGTGCTTCCCAGTGTGCATGTCACAGTAGAAATCTAGATTCGTCAGTCCAAAGGACGTTTTTCCAATCTTCAATAATCCAGTTTTGGTGATCCCCTGTAGCCTCATCTTCCTGTTCTAAGCTAACAAGAGTAAAACCCGGTGTGGCTTCTTGCTAATGCAGCCCAATATGCTTCTGCACATCATTGCTATAAAGAGTGGTTATTGTGGTCTTCCTGTCAGCTTGAACGAGTCTGGCCTTTCTCACTGACAGTGTTTTTCTCACTAAACTGTTGCTCACTGAATTTTTTTTATCACCATTCTCTGTAAACTCCGGATACTGTAATGAGTTAAAATCCCATACTTTTTCATATGCAATTAAAATCAACGCTCTGAAACAATAATATATATTGTATAAACCAATAATTTAAAAATATATCTGGAAATGTATTTTAATAGATTTTAATTTCTGAAGAAAGAAAATTGTAACCAGTCATTTAATTTATTACTTGGTTGATCTATTAACGTTTTTAATAAAACTTTGATGTTTCAAATGACTTTATTACAACGTAAACTAATTTTAATTTGCTGATTTGTTGTTCGCCTGCATTGTATCGTGAATAAACTGTTAGGGCCATCTGATCAATGCTTTGAGTATTACTTAGAAACACAATTTGATTTGCTGTATATGTCCAACTTTATATATATATAAGTATGACAGAGAGATGAATTTATTGGTAATAGTAAATTTGAGAAATATTTTCACAAAAGCATCTTTTCTATTTTGAAATAAACTTAATATTAAAGGTAAAATATTTATTAATATTAAGTCTTAGCATATACTAGGGCCGGGCATGGCCAGTTGGTTCAGGCGCTCGACATGTCTCTCTTTCAGCCGTGTGGGCGTCATTATACGATAGTTACTCACTCTATTTCTTGGTAAAAGAGTAGCCCAGGAGATGGCGGTGGGTGGTAATGACTAGCTGGCTTCTCTGTAGCCTTACACTGCTAAATTAAGTACGGCTAACGCAGATAGCCCTTTTGTAGTTTTGCTCGAAAATCCAAAAAACAAACAAACTGTATATTAGAGATTAAAATATCGTGTAAGTTTTGAGTCACACTATTACTACTTCTTGTAAGAAGTAAGAATTATTTTCATTAAACTTGTATAGTTTATATGGTATTTGAATTATTATTGTCAATAACAACTCGGTGAAAATGAATTGAACCGACTATGTATGACAAATATGTAAAAGGCCCCCATTGGCACAGTGGTATGTCTGCAGACGTATATTGCTAAAGACCGTGTTTCGATGGTCGTGATGGGTGGAGCACAAATATCCTTTTGGCTTCTTCCTTACCACGAGTGCGGCGGTAAGTCTATAGATTCACAATACCAAAATCAGGGGTTCAATTCCCCTCGGTGGGCTCAACAGATAGCCAGATGTGGCTTTACTATAAAAAACACACTTTTTGGCCCAGCATGGCCAAGTGTGTTAAGGCATTCGACTCGTAATCCGAGAGTTGCGGATTCGAATCCCGGTCGCAACAAACACGTTCGCCCTTTCAGCCATAGGAGCATTATAATGTGACGGTCAATCCAACTATTCGTTAGTAAAAGAGTAGTCCAAAAGTTGGCGGTGGGTGGTGATGACTAGCTACCTTCCCTCTTGTCTTACACTACTAAATTACGGACGGCTAGCGCAGATAGCCTTCGCGTAGCTTTGCGCGAGATTCAAAAGAAAGAAACAAAATTCCTTTGTTTTACCCATGTAGGTTAAATTGCACGTGTCACGACGTTTGACGCGTTATTTTCAAAATTTTATGAACTAACATTTTTAACCACTCACGTCAATGAGATTAGCATCAAAACGTAGTTCATAATCTAAATTTTAAAATTATATATGTTTTAATTTCTTAATTTAAGAGGAAATGTAAAGACAAAAGTTAAGTATCTGTTACTGTATGTCACATAATACGTCCAGCTGTCTTGTTACTCAGTTTCTATTTCATCACGCCCACTATTCAACATGTACAAATACTTAAAGAATTAGAGACTCGAATTTGAGATTCAGACCTGATAAATATAAAATAAGAAACTCCCTCTTCTATGATTTGTCGAGATAACAATACATTTAGCAAATCAACTTGAGTAACTCCGCCCTTCAAACCAATCATTTGAAAGTTCTTAAGTACTATGACCAATAGAAAGAGTAAGTAGTAAGAACTACGTAAACCTGTTTAGTCAGTTTCCAGTATACAAAAATCATACTTTCACATTGTATCCCCACTTCAACAGAATTACACATATCTGTTATTATTATTTAAGAACATTTCTGTATCTCTCCTTCATTCACAACAGACCGTTCTTCAGCTTCTAACAGAATATATACCTGTTTATCCCTCTTTTAGTTTAATCAGAAATCCATTTGTCAGTGAAACTCTAGCGTAAGCTAAGCCTCACTGACATTGTAGTTTTTACTTAACAATGGTAGTGACTGGGCAGTTACTACGGGTTGCCGTACTTCTCATATTGTTATGTATTGTGTTTACGTTAATCGTGTTACCAATAGTGCACTGTGTACATGCCACAGTGGAACGTATTGAAGTCAAATACGTATTCCAGTTTCATTCAACTACAACTAAAGTTCTCGTAAGTTGTAGATTTACAAATAATTCACAAAGTTTTCACCGGAATTACTCAGAAATCAGAACTGAACAGTCAAGATTTAGTTTAAGGTTGTTTTTTTTTTTTTATGTAATACTCTGACTGCGACTCTGATAGTGAGATAGGTACCAATAAAACATACGAATACAATTCAAAGTCGATTAGCACCAGATGTTTCAAAAAGTGGTTGTTTTACTTACCTTTTAGTCGTTTATTCCTTTCTATTAGCGCCAGTCGATTAATTAACAGACGTTTCCAGCTTGGTCTTCGTCAAGATATCTCCCAGCATTGTTTGCTTTTTATCTACAGTATTATTATGCCTTCTCTATTATCATTATGATAGCGTTATAAACCTGTCTAACTAAGGCAAGAACGGTTTATGTACAATCATACCAATTATAGAGTTCTCATGCTGTTTGGAAATGGAGCACATGTTACAGCTCAGAGCTTGTCCTCGAATGTTTAGTCAATTACATAAGGTTAACACTCTTAATCCAAACCCTTTTCTAGACTAAAACACTATAACAGTAACTTGTCTCAAACTCGAGCTTACATACAGTGAGTGCCAACCGACTTTTCAAGAGAAATGACGTCATACAGAATAAGGGCCAATGGGATGAGTTTGTTTTTCGGCACGTAGGACGATCGTGACTTCGGAAAGTTATCTGT
The DNA here is from genome assembly GCF_004210375.1 of Tachypleus tridentatus. NCBI lineage: Eukaryota > Metazoa > Arthropoda > Merostomata > Xiphosura > Limulidae > Tachypleus > Tachypleus tridentatus. The sequence continues at coordinate 123,489,986 of NC_134833.1, forward strand.
TAAAGGAAAAAAAAGTAAGTGCTATTAATGGTCAATTAATACATAATTTTGACGATGTGTTAATATTGACTGAAAATTAATTATGTGTAATGACTAAACATCAGTGACGTGTAGGTGATCACATCGCGCGAACACTTCTTATTTAGTTCCTCATGAAGTGGAAGAATAAACAGTCGTTAATAATATTAATAATGTAAATCCTTGTATTTGATAAAAAATACTATTTGTTGGTCCGTTTCTAGTCTATGAGTGGTACAACGTGATTACCAATTAATTAGTCATATATTCCTTGACTCTTGGTGATGTCACGTGCCCTTATATTAACAGGTCATTGTTCCTAAATGTCAGGTGATTAACCATTAACTGGTGAATTTTTCTTGACACTTCATGGTGTCGGATGAATAAAAATAAACTGATCGCTCGTTTATGGACACTTCGAAGTTTCAGAGGAATGCATATTAATTGGTAATTTGTTCATGGACACTTGGTAGTATCAGTTGAATAAGTGCTAACCGATCATATGTTCCTGGACACTTGGTGGTATCAAGTAATTAACCATTAAATGGTGATGTTTCCTTGGCACTTGATGGCTACGTAAAGAAACATTAACTGACCGTTTGTTCTTGGATACTTGGTGATACCAATTGAATGAGTATCAACTGGTATTATATTTCTGGGCATTCGGTGATGTCATCTGATTAAACGTTAACTTATCATATTTTAATGAGGAATATTTCATGATGTTTGACTACATTCGTAAAGGCGTTTGATGAAAAAAGGAACAGTTAATGATGTTTACCCGGATACTTTCTGGTATGGGATGATGAACATCCATTCATCTTGTGACGGGTCTTTTCTGGTAAGCAGAGCCTTTACTGGACTAACAGGTTTAATTAAGGTGAAGTTTTCCTATATTAAACCGAAAGTTAAAATTCTTAAGTGAAATTTATCAACTTTCCAAATCAAATGTCTCCTATTGGATAAATTTGTTCATTGATGAGTCGATTCTGAACAAGTTCATTTGCATAATTAATGATAGCAAACTTTAACAGCTTTGTATATTAAATAATAATAATAAAGACGTTTCTTCCAAATAAAACTTCGTTTTGTTTTCTTTCAAATTAAGTAATACTGTCGTTTTTTATATTTGTTTTTTGAATTTCTCGCAAAGCTATTCGAGGGCTAGCGCAGATAACCCTCCCCAATTTAACAATGTAAAACCAGGAAGAAGGCAATTAATCGTCACCACCTAAAGCCAACTCTTGGGCTACTCTTTTACCAACGAATAGTAGGATTGACCATTACATTATAACGACCTTACGACTTAAAGGGCGAGCATGTTTAGTGCGACGGGGATTTGAATTCGCGATCCTAAGATTGTGAGTCAATCGTTCTAACCGCTTGGCTATGACAGGCCTACATCAATGAGTACAATATGTTGGAAGCACATAACAGAAGTACGATTTTCTGTTAAGTTTAATTGTCTGTTTGTTTGTTTTTGAATTTCGCACAAAGCTACTCGAGGGCTATCTGTGCTAGCCGTCCCTAATTTAGCAGCGTAAGACTAGAGGGAAGGCAGCTTGTCTTACCACCCACTGCCAACTCTTGGGCTACTCTTTCACCAACGAATAGTGAAATTGACCGTCACATTATAACGTCCCCACGGCTGGGAGGGCGAGCATGTTTGGCGCGAACCCGCGACCCTCAGATTACGAGTCGCACGCTTTAACACGCTCGGCCATGCCGGGCCGTTTAATTGTTTCTGAGAGAAATGGAAGATGGTTCTGAACCAAACAGTACAATGTAGTGGAAGCATTTATCGGGATTATTTTCTTCCGTTACAGAGTGAAGAGTGGCCCTGAAGAAACAATCTTCCACTTTATGTTAGTTGGTAGAACACTAGCTTGTAATGCGAGTGGTCCAAGGCTCAAATCTTGTACGCAAAAAAAAAAAAATCAAAATTATTTCAGTTGTCAAGAAAATAAATATAGGTTTGTATTCACAAGTGGTAGCAACATGTGATGACTTTTTAACACACAGTAAGTTAATGAAAGATTTTATGGTCATAGATGAAGTGATGGCTGTTTTCTGAATACAAAACAGGAACCTGGATGTTGTACAGATCGGATCTCTGTGTTTTGTTACATGGACCAACAGGAAGTGATGGATTTTTTTTTAAATACATAACAGGAACCTGGATGTAGTACAGATCGGATCTCTGTGTTTTGTTACATGGACCAACAGGAAGTGATGGATTTTTTTAATACATAACAGGAACCTGGATGTAGTACAGATCGGATCTCTGTGTTTTGTTACATGGACCTACATGAAGTGATGGATTTTTTTGAACACATAACAGGAATTTGGATATCGTAAATGTTTGTGAGGCAGATCCAATGAACCATATACTGTTATACATATTTTGGTGTTTGAAAATTTCAACTTGAATTGCACTTTCCAGGTTACATGAACTAAACAGTAAGATCAGAGATCCTCTGGGTTGAGATATAGTACTCTCTATTTCAGACACGCAATTTAGAAGACAGCCACCAGTATTCACCACCTAAACAGAAGGATTGGACATTACAGTATAAGGCTCCTACAGTTGAAAATGCTAAGCATGGTAAATGGTATGTCGCCGCCCAAACCTTGGGCCTTTCGATTCGAAAACCCCGTAAATAACCAGTATGCCATGCTTGATCGATATATTTCTATATAAATGTAATATCGTCTGTTGTATGTCCATGTAACTACTTCGCACGATGTGTATGGATCTTCACCAAAATTGGTATGGAGATTCATTAGGTCCACGCGGGAGTACATATAGATTTCCAGTTTTACATCTGGCAGATTTATGGGCGTTGCTTTGTTGTTGTTTTTTACAATTGTATGTAAGGCGATCAGCTTTGCATGCCGTACGATAAGATTTCATTAATCATGAATTTACATACCTTCCGTCCAGTTAGTTTATTAATAGATTCTAGTGAAATAAAGAGTACTAGTTAAGCTGGTATATTCTGCACATCTTTCGAGGAGCAGGTACCATGTGCAGTTCAACAGCTTACGTCTATGGTGTTATATAACCATGACTACTACTGAAACTAGCGTTCTGGTGCAACTTTATTATGTTTTAAAACGGCTAGTATGGAAAGAGAAAACACTAGTAGAGGAGCGAACATCTTCAGGTTCACAAAAAAAGAAAGTGTTACTGACCGATAGCTGACCACATGTTTGAAGACGGTTGTGTAATTGAGTGTAGGAATGTAGAGGGCGTGCTTAGATGTTTGATTATATTTATTAATATAGGTATAAAGGTGTTCCTTTGTATTGGTTTATTTTGGGCTTGAGTTGTTGTATAAGTAAGGCTTCTTTAATTTTGCATTTATTTATGTTTGTTTCTTTATTTAGTATTTAAGTGTTTTCTATGGTTATGTTGTGTTTATTTGATTTGCAGTGTTCGAAAACGTGTGAAGGTGACTTTTTGTGTTCTTTGAATCTAGTTTCCCATTTTTCTACTTGTTTCTCCAATATAGAAGTCGTGACAGTTATCACATTGTATTTTATAAATAAGGTTGGTGTTGTGTTTGTCAAACATGCGATCAGTATGTCACGATCAGTAGGTTACCGGTCAGTAACCGTTTCTTTCTTTGTGAACCTGACGATGACCGAAGAGGGTCGAAACGTTGTTCGCTCCTCTACTAGTGCTTTCTCTATCCATACTATCCGTTTCTAAATACATAATTTTCTCTACAAGTGGGTTTTCTCGTCATCACGGTTCTGGTGCAACCTTTTGTATCTACAGTTTTATATGACAATGGCTGCTTAACGTAGCGTTCTTGTAAGTTTTTAATTTTTCGTTTTTCTAATGGTTGATTATTTAGAATTAAGCACAAAGCTATACAATGGACTATCTGTGCTCTGCCAACCACGGATATCGAAATCCGGTTTCTAGCGATGTGAGTCCGCAGACACACCGTTGTGTCATTCGGGGACTTTCTAGTAATAAGATTATAAGGAAAACTAAAATAATGATCTGAGTTCATAAACTTATGTTTTTTGTTTTCATAGAATTTCAGCTTAAATAATATCTTTGTCTATCTCATTCGTTCTTATTTGCATGTCATCACAACCCAGTAGGTGTCACTATTTGAAAAATTATTACTTCGTTTTTCATTAGAATACACCACGTGCTACTCGTGAACTAGTTGTAGCCTTGAAGACAGTAGATAACCATCCGTCTCTAATAATCACGAATTTTGGAGTCCTTGAATTACGATATTTTTATACTTTAGGAATTACGTGTTCTACTGACCAAGAAAAGCTTTGAAAATCGTTTCTAAAATTTAAATAAATTAATTACATTTCTCAAATGTTAAGGTTGTTTTCACTTTAATAGATTAAGATATAAAAAATTAAATGTTCTCTGATTATGGTTTGCTAAGTAACCATTGTTTCAAAATCATGATGCAACAGATGCAAGTGAATATACAAAAATGTATGATTTTTCCCGAAAGAGGGCCACAGATCGCCTTGAAGAGTCACCTGCTCTAACCACTCCCACCAGTCAGTGATTAGACACCTAAATGACGTCCCATAATAGATGTTTAATGTTGAGTTTGTACTATTGTTACAGCAGTAAAATGTACACCTGCCATGAATCACGAGAAGCATTATGCACTCTGTAGGCCACAAAACAGTATTACATATGAACTTCAAAAGCAAGAAATAATAATATTTGTTACTCTTAATTATGGTTTCATTTACTTTTAAAACAAAATGCTTTCGGGAATTTTGCGGAAGTACATCTAATATCTAGTCTATACACATATAACATAAGGGCCATTTTACCCGATGGACAAAAGCAGCAGTTGCCCAGGGTCATTTTGTCGTCAGAGACCCACTGCGTGTTGTAAGCATAGAAATAAATAATAAGATAACATACATATGTATATATATACTATTTTTTAAATTATTCTCTCACTAATACATTCAATTTATGGTATTTTCTTAAAAGCAAGAGAGAATAATAATTTATTCTTTTCCCGGGGCCCATAGTGCCTTAACTCTGACTTACTGGTTGAAGTTAAGCAGAAAACTACACCACATGCATCGAAACCCGGTTTCTAGCAGTGTGAGTCAGCAGACATTCTGTTGTGCCACTGGGAGGACTGCCTTAACTCGGCACACCATGATATCTACATATGTGTGGGAGAAAACTGTGCTATATATTTAGACAGTACATTTGAATATCGTGATATTGATTAACATTAGTGTAAGAATGACAAGTGATGGTGGTGGACTTTCAGGTACCAATATTTATCAGTTTCAGAGCATGGTCGTCCATAATTTTTAACTGATAGACCAGAGGGAAGAAAGATACTCACACTCTCGAGCTGCTCTTATCTGACGAATTAGTGGTATTTGAACGTTATTTCTAAAGAATGGTTTTCCTGTAACTGAAAAATTAATAAATCCTTGGGTTAACTTTCTGGACACGATAACCACAGCTATCCGAAATAGCATTACATTTATACACACCTTTGAGTATTTTGTTTTGTTTGTTTGCTTTTGAATTTCGCACAAACCTACTCGAGGGCTATCTGTGCTAGCCGTCCCTAATTTAACATTGTAAGACTAGAGGTAAGGAAGCTAGCCATCACCACCCACCGCCAACTCTTGGGCTACTCTTTTACCAACGAATAGTGAGATTGACCGTCACTAATAACGTCCCCACGGCTGAAAAGGCGAGCATGTTTGGCGCGATGGGGATACGAACCCGCGACCCTCAGATTACGAGTCGCATGCCTTAACACGCTTGGCCATGCCGGGCCCGTAGGGTGAGATAACATTATGTTTTGTTTGAGAAACAAAGCAAAAAAAACAAACAAAAAACGCCTAATTTTGCTTGGAATAACGCTTCGTTTTAAATATTATAAGCAGTGAAATTCCCTTAAAACTATAGAATGTGATGAGAAGTGGTAAATCGAGTGACAGACTAGTCTTTACGTTAATTCTTAATGGTCCGACATGGCCAGGTGGTTAGGGCGCTCGACTAGTAGTGTCAGAGGCGTGGGTTCGAATTCCTGTCACACCAAACATGCCATTTCAGCCGTGGGAGCATTATTATGTAACAATCAATTTAACTCTACGTTGGTAACAGAGTAGCCCAAGAATTGGCGGTGGGTGGTGATAACTACCTGCCTTCTATCTAGTTTACATTGCCAAATTAAGGACAGCCAGCGCAGATAGCCCTCGTGTGGCTTTGCGCGAAATTGAAAAAACAACCAATAAACAAAATCTTTAATACATGTACTATGTTTTCCAAGTACGTAATATCTCGTGTTTTATAAAATTAATTTGAAATATATAATCTTATTTTAAAATGACTGAATTATTCACATGATCTTCAAACAACGAACAAAAACGTTTTAAAACATATAAGCTAAAAAACAATTTTTCTGATTTCGTAAATAACAGCTGACCCTGCGTTCTAATACTGTCGCTTTGTCAGCTTCAACAACGTTATTTATTAAAGACCATTTATTCAGTGAACTGAAGAAAATAGCATGAAAGAGTAAACTATATGCTAGTACTAACCACGTGATCAACACGAGTGCTCGGGTTATGTGCGCTTGGGAACCCATCTTAAGTACTTGAGCACTTTATAAACGAACTAAGATCTTTCCATCACACTTCAGTTTCTAACAAAATGCAGACAAGCGTCGCTTGATAGCCTAAAGCTATAGTACACGCTCTGTCTTTCCACGAAAGGAAAACAAACAAAACTAGTGTCAACTCTGGAAGCATTCAGAAGATAGAGGTTCTTCAGTCCTTAATTACGCCCGTAAACACAGGGAACTAATTGAATACACCATAGCGTAAAAGTGGATTAAGAGTAGAAAAGTCAAGGACAGGATATAAAACTGCCAGCTGCTAGCTCGTGCTGTTGTCGTCATCTCTTTTAAAATTTATACACTCAAAAATATTATCTGTTCAAGTAAAAATTAAAAAAAACACATAGTTCTGCCTGTACTATACATGTCACGATCCCAAAGGATGGTTGCGGCAGCTTGTGTTGCTTGTTGTAACGAATGAAAGAGAAGTAACCAGTGTTAACGGTGATTTTTATTAGAAAGAGAAGTAACGAAAAACTAGGGGTTTTGAAAGAAATCAAGTGAGGAAAAAAAACCAGAAACTAACATTACAATTCAGAACTTACTTATAAAAAGTCATGATTTAATATACTGAATGCTTGTACTCGTTTAGAATCGGCAATAAAAAAAAGAATGGCCCAGCATGGCCAGATAGTTCAGGCGCTCCACTAGCAATCGGAGGATTACAGGTTCGCATCCCCATCACACCAAACATGCTCGCCCTTTCAGTCGTGTGGACGTTATAATGTTACGACCAATCACACTATTCGTTAATAAAAGAGTAGCCCAAGAGTTGGCGGTGGTTGGTGGTGACTAGCTGCCTTCCCTCTATTTTGCACTGCCAAATTAGGGATGGCTAGTGCAGAGAGTAGCTTTGCGTGAAATTTAAAACAAAACAAACCAAAATCATATATATTCCTTCTCTAAAAATGAAACTTATTTTATAATGGAGTAGTGACAATTTATAACGTATATGAACGTTCATATTATTTGCCTATATACTTACTTAGTTTCAACTATTAGCTTTACCTGCCAGGTTATCTACTGTTCAAGTGATGATGTCAGAGTAGCGACAAGATGGCTATTAATCTTTACTTGAAATAGTACATTTTCTTTTGTTACACATAAGATAACCAACTACATCATATACTTAACTGAAGCTGCGATAAGTTCCAAGTTCTTTTACATGATTTATCTCAAATTATGTTCCAAACTGCAGACAGTCTTTCAACCATCGTTGCAACACATCTAATGAAAGTGTTTTTTTGGGAATTTACTTCAAATGTCTGTAATACACTTCCATAAAGTTTCTTTAGAAGTAATTTTTGACATGTCACGTTTTTGATCCATTATGTTCCAGATCTACTTAAGCTGGTTGAGATCGGGGCTCTATGGGGGCCATTGTATCATTAAAATAACTTCAGCAGTTTCTTTCTTAATGTTTGAAAGAGGGTAGTTATTTTCTAGATAGTGGAATTCTTAACCAATTATACACCAACCACTGGATATACCATGGCGGATCAGTATCTGATGGTATCTGTACTGGTTCATTATTCCATTTATTTTGCAAATATTTCCTGTTGCATTAACAGAAAAACACCTCCATACCATTATACTGACTCCACCTATATTTAATGGTTGATGCTATGTACTGAGGTAAGTATCTTTCACCTTTCCTCCGTCGGACGTACGACCTGCATTTTGAACCAAATATTTCAAAAATGGACTTATCCACTCATAAAGCCATTTACCAATCATTAGCCGTCCAGCTTTTGTATTTTTAAGCAGATTTCAGTCTTTTCATGATGATTGGAGGTTATAAGTAAAGGTTTTCTAACTGCTTCACAACCAAATATTTCATTCTCATTGAGTCTTCTTGACACTGTATATCAGGACACTTTTCTGTCATTAGGTTCATGGCTGTTTATCTCGTGTAGTCTTCTTTCTGTCCTGAAAGCTGCATAAACAAAGATACTTAACATCAGTATAACTGAGTTTAGGTGTTCCTCTTCCTTTCCTATTTTCTAATTTACTTGTCTCAGTCTCATGATCTAGGGTGTACTTGACAGTTCTAGGAGAACATTTCAATTCTGAAACAGTTTGCTATAGAGTCCAATCAGCACAACGTAAAGTTTTTGTACGAACTCTCTGCTCTAGTGACAATTCTCTCAGCTTTCTGGGCAATGAAAATAAAACTTAATATAATGTGTTAAACACTCTCTGTATGAAGGTTTATTTGTGAAGTTTTATGAAATTTATTTCTAACATACACCGGTACCATATGTTAGTTTCTTACTAGTTTCTTTCTATATAGTTAACACCCTGCATTGGGCACCATGACAGTTATTTCAGACCTTAAATTTAATCAGTATGTTCATTCAAGCAAAACCCTTATGATATGTCCTTGGTACAAGTTTACGGAAATTTTAAAGAATGACAAGTATTGTCATACTGATTCATCGGTTGTCAACAGTAAAGTATTACCATGTTGTTTTAGGAATAAAATATTTGAGTTTTCTTACGTTGTGACATGGAAGAATTAGCCCCACAAAATGGAAAGAATGACAAAATATTTTCTTGTCTTAACACTTTTGTGTTTGTGTTTTCTTATAGCAAAGCTACATCGGACTATCTGTTGAGTCCATCGAGGGGAATCGAATCCCTGATTTCAGCATTGTAACTCCGTAGACTTTCCATTGTAACAGCGGGAAACAACACTTTTGTTCAGTACTGTAATTGAATACTTGTTAGATATGATTTTGGTTTGTTTTGTTTTAAATTTCACGCAAAGCTACTCGAGGGCTCTCTGCACTAGCCGTCCCTAATTTAGCAGTGCAAAAATAGAGGGAAGGCAGCTAGTCATCCCACCCACCGCCAACTCTTGGGCTACCCTTTTACCAACGAATAGTGGGATTGGTCGTAACATTATAACGTCCCCACGACTGAAAGGGCGAGCATGTTTGGTGTGATGGGGATTCGAACCCACGATCATCAGATTGCGAGTCGAGTGCCTTAACCGCCTGGCCATGCTGGGCTCACTCGGGAGTTACAAATTTACATAAAATTTAGAGATTTATAGAAATATCTGAGACAAAACAGAAACAACGGTAACACACAGAACAATATTTATTAGAAATACAGGGTGTTCGGAAAGTCACTGTGCACTTGTTTATTTATTAACAGACATGTTTCAATATCAAATAGGAGGTAAATATGAATGATAATTACAAAAAATGTTGAAAGTGACCCCCGTTTGCATCAATACAGGCTTGGATCCTTCTTATTTTGTTTCTAAACACCGCTATCAGTTGCTGGCTTGAAATAGACTGAATGAATGCTGTTATCGCTGTTTTCAAAACTACACAGTGACTTTCCGAACACCCTGTATAATTTCACACAAAAAGCAGATTACAAATGTAGTGTGTTATAAAATAGAAGGAAAGATAGTTTCACTTGATAACGAACCAGTAGACAGTAGAGATCAAACTTTAACAGAAACTGAAGGGCGGTCTTTAACAGGATAATTACGATGTGGTTGGCACAGAGAAATAGCAAGCTTTTCGTGGGACTTTTGACAGTTTAATCCACACTGAAATACAAGGATGAAGGTAATATTGACACCAGTAAGATACACATTTGGAACGAAGTAATCCAAATGAGTGTATAGCCACTTCAAAACTACCACTGACAACAGGTGACAGGATGAAAGGTTTTAAGTGACAATGAAATACACACAATGAGATGACCAAAGTTAGAAACGTGTACTTTTAGCAGGTGCATTCTATATCGCATTATCTGGTAAGGATGAAAGACATTTTGTTTGATGGGATAGAGAAAAATGGATCAATGGAATATTCACAACAATGGTTTGGATTTCACAATTAACATGTTTTACGCTGAATAGTCTTATATAAAAACTGAGAAAGTTAATTAAAAGGCTTAGCATAACTGTGGAGAGTAATACGGGACATTTGTAACGATAATCCACAATTACATATTGACAAACGGTAGAGCAGCATGAGAATACGGTGTAATGTTTCATGTGATGAGAAGGTCTCACATCAAAATGATAATCACGCCCCTCGTCATGTTGACAAAACGTTAAAATCCCTTCACTATAGATCTCTTTTAGTAGGATGGTCAAATTCCTGAACTCTTTATGGTTGTTATTCTGTTAAAGATCTCAATGCCGTAAGATAAACCAGATAGTAACTAAGATGGTACACTACATGGAAATTTCTAAAAACGCTTTATCAAAAGTGTAGCATCTTTTTACTCAGTTATTTCATGACTTCCTTATATAGAAAAATAGATTTTCCTTTCTCTCCTATTACACTATTTTTTCTAGTGATGGTGAGCTTTTGGTAAGATAACACTGGTATTGTGGCAAAACTTTCTTTTGGAATACTTAAATGTCTTTTTTTCTCTCAATCTTATCTTAATCATTGGGATAAAATATTACGGTATGGAAATCTATACTCTAACATACTCCATTGATAATTAGAGAGTTAAACAGCAGTATCAAATCATATGGCATGGTAATCTATACTTTAACATACTCCATTAATAGGTAGAGAGTTAGATAGTAGGATAAAATCATATGGTATGGTGATCTATACTCTAACACACTCCATAAAATAGCAATGGGTGGTAAGCAGTGTCGGAAAAGTCCCTAGTAACGGGGGGTAAGCAGTGGGGAAATGTCCCAAGCAACAAGGAGATAAGCAGTGGGGGAAATGCCTCTAGCAATGGGGTAAGTAGCGGTGGAAATGTCTCTAGTATCGGGAGTAAGTTGTGTGTCAAATGTCCCAAGCAACGGGCGGGTAATCAGCGGGGGAAATGTCCCAAGCAACAATGAGGTAAGCAGTGAGGGAAATTCCCTGAAAACGGGGTAAGCAATGGGATGTCCCTAGCAACGGGGGTTAAGGAGTGGGGAAATATCCCTAGCAACGGTGAGTAATCAGTGTCGGAAATGTTCCTAGCAAAGGAGGGTAAGCAGTGTCGGAAAAGTTCCTACCAACGGGGAGTAAGCAGTGTCGGAAATGTCCCTAGCAACGGGGGTAAGCAGTGGGGGAAATGTTCCTCTACCAACGGGGGTTAATCAGTGTCGGTAATGTCTCTAGCAACGGGGGGTAAGCAGTGTCGAAAATGTCCCTAGCATCGGGGGGTAAGCAGTGTCTGAAATATCCCTAGCAACGGGGTAAGCAATTTTGGAAATGTCCCTAGAAACGGGGGTAAGCAGTATTGGAAATCTCCCTAGCAACATTTGGGTAAGAAGTGTTGGAAAGGACCCCAGCAACGAGGTGTAAGCAGTGTTGGAAATGTACCGAGCATCGGGGAATAAGCAGCGATGATGATGATGATGAGACTAATGATGATGCTGATGATGATACTAATGATGATGATGATGAGACTAATGATGATAAATATGATGATACTAATGATGATGATACTAATGATGACACTAATGATAATGATGATGATGATGATGATACTAATGATGATGACGATACTAATGATGATGACGATACTACTGATGATGATAATGATGATACTATTGATGATAATGATGACGATACCACTTATGATAATGATGATGACGATACTAATGATGATAATGATGATGATACCAATGATGATGATGATACTAATGATGATGATACTAATGATGATGATACTACTGATGATGATGATGATCATGATGATACTATTGATGGTGATCATGATGATACTAATGATGATGATGATGATGATGATGCTAATGATGATGATGATGATGCTAATGATGATGATTATGATATTAATGATGATGATTATGATATTAATGATGATGATGACGATACTACTGATGATAATGATGATGATACCAATGATGATGATGATACTAATGATGATGATACTATTACTGATGATGATGATGATACAAAAGATACTAATGATGATGATGATATTAATGATGATACTAATGATGATGATGATACAAAAGATACTAATGATGATGATACAAAAGATACTAATGATGATGATGATATTAATGATGATACTAATGATGATGATGATACAAAAGATACTAATGATGATGATGATATTAATGATGATACTAATGATGATGATGATATTAATGATGATGATGATACTTGATCGTCAGCTTTTAGATTATTATAATCAAATCACAAGTTCGCCAGCTCTTAGACTATAATAATTACATCACTTGACCGTCAGCTTTTAGACTATTATGATTACATCATTTGACCATCACTCTTACGGTATACTGAAAACCACAAAGTGCTTGCGCGATTTGTTTCTACAATGGGATGCGAACCACGGATCCACAATCCAAAACGCTAAGTGCTGAATCACGTCCTGCCCGGAGAGAACGAGCGAGCCACATAAGAGGAAAAATGTACTTAAGTAAAGACAAATGTTGGAAGATAATTCTTTTTTAGATACGGTGTGTTTTGTTTACATTTATATTGCATTAAAATATTGTAAATAAACAATGTATATCAAAACTTTGTGTTCTTATGTCATTTGTGTTATTTATACGATAAAACTTAAATCACTAATCTCATATACACTGGCACAGTTTTCTTTATTCTTATACAAGACGGTAGAGTACGTTTTGACACCGGAAATCCGATAAATATCTTTAATGGTTTATGTGCAACATGTGTGTTTCACACGTCCCACGCTACTGTTTAAAAGAGCAATATTTAGAATGTGAAATTATATTGAAAATTGCTTCGGTCACGGATGACGTTATTCACAGTCCTTGCTCCTAAAGGACAGGAAAGGATGTTTAGTTACGTACAGGAGAAAGTTATTCCTCAAGAAGAAAATGATCGAAACCGAAAAAGTGAATTGATTGTCTACCGAGAAACCACGATAGCTCAGAAGAGGTTGTTAATATCAATAACAGTGGTTGTACACGCACGACACAACCTTGTACATGCGCATTTTATTTCACAAAAGATGTTTATCTTCTGTTTACTTACGAAAGCTTAAAGAAATTTAGGTGCATGTTTTTTTGACAACACTGGGAAAAGTCGGCTATTTCTATAATTCGTTTTTGGTTTGTTTGTTTTTTTGACGAACTTTAGAAACATTTCTATCTCAAAAATCTAACCACATCTTGACCATTTGGCACGATCGCGAAATCTAATATAAGAATCAGAGTACTTTATTTCTATGAGGGAGTTAATGTGGACAACATTACATTCGAGAAAGGTAGTGCCACAATAACGATTTTCTATCAGAAATTGGGTCAAAGATCAAACTGTCTCAGGTCAACACTATATCCAAAAAGGTGGTGCGGTAATACAGATTACCCATTAGAGATTGGGTCAAAGATAAAATATTTCGGGTCAACACTACATTCGAGGAAGGTGGCGCCGCAATAAATATTTTTTATTAGAGATTGGGTCAAAGATAAAAAACATAAATTATGGGAAGGTTATATTTCATAATTGGCTATTTCGTCGGATATATTGCGAAACAAATTTGAATAACAAATGAATGTTATAAATTTTATGGAAATGTTTTTAATTTCTTTCTAATATTGATGTCCTTTCAAAGTCGAAAATCTTGCCAAATAAACATTATGGTGTTTACATCTTCACTTCGTCGAAAAGTAAATTACAGAATTATTCGTTTCTCTTTCTTACAATCTGAATTATTTTATGTAAGATATTTAATTTCTTTTCTATTTTACATTTTATTATTATTTATTTGTTTGTCATACTCCTGTTAAGTTTGGGAAGGTAAAATTACGTTATGTTTTGTGAAACTTTCACTCTGAGTTTATTTATAACTACATTATGTGTAAAGTTCTCATTTTACTTAAATTATACGTTCCACGGTAGTTCCAATAATAATTTCTTATTTACTTAATGTTCTATGCTACACAGTAGAGACAACTGAATATATGGAAGACTCAAACAGATAGCTTGATGTGGCTTTGCTAAAATAAAAGAACACATACAACTGAAGATAAATAAACTTACCGATCGCTATTCTCTATTGACAGGCACTTATGTCATTACAGTTTCTTCCCAGTTGGTATAGAATGTAAGAGTAACCTCTCATGTTCTCGTTAAATAAGTTCCTTTATCCATATTATATTTTCAATTAAAAGCTATTTAAGAATGTCTAGATAGTTTTGAAATCAATGCAAATGTTTGATATACTTTACTATCATGTTTCCGAGTCATTGGTATGTGCTTCGTGTGGTATCTTCCATTCTTTTTTAAGGTTATTTTTTAAATTATAATGTCGGTAGTATGTTTAATTTATAATGTCTATAAGTTATATTGTATGAAATGGCGATCTTAAATAGTATTCCGCAAACTATATTTGCCGTATACAAGCCGGTCTGTAAAGAAACACGCATTTAGCAATAGATATTACACATATATAGTGTGGTTGTAATACTATTATGATAAACTCTTCAACTTCTTGAAAATCTCTGCAAACTAATAAAAAAGTGCAACGGTTAACAATGTAATAGGTCTAACAATAACGTCTCATGTTAAGTGTAAATGAATGTTATAATGTTTATCAGTTTTTTATTTTATTCTCTTTTTTATAATTACACTACATTATTAGCTTGATATCTTGTTTCAACGTAACCTAGATCTTATGGGATATTGTTTATATTTGGCCTGTTAATAAGTAGAAATCTTATTCTGTATTAATCCCTAGATTTATTATCTAATTCTGATCATCTTTGGTTCATCAGATCAGAAGTTTGTGAATATAGCAAAACCGTTTGTGCTTTTAAGAGTGTTTATAAATGTTACTAACTTTACTTACTGCATCACAGTAAAACTGTAACCATGCAGAAAATATGGAAGTGTTAAGGTAAAGTATGGCCAATGTCCTTTTTCTTCCATACTGTTTTAGTTACTTATTGAAAAGGAAACGATTAAAATAGATCAAGAAAAATACTATATGTTGGGACTCGAATTGCCAAACATAGAGAAATCTATAAATTTAAGTTTTATTTTTTTTAATGTTCTGAAACCATGATTTCATTTGATAAATGGAAGTTTCCTATAAAAAATGTTCTTGAATATAGCGCCATCTAGTTTTACTAGAACAGTATAAAAGGTAAGAAAAAGATTGCTTTGTGTATGTGCCTGTTGACTAAGGAGATTTTAATTTAAGATTATTATAAAATTACGTCTAATAATGATTTCTGACTGTAGATGGCTGTAAAGATTAATAGCAAACTTTAATTAATCAGACGGTCACTGCTTTCATTTGTTAAAATGAAAATAGGTCGTTAGATGTCACAGTATAAAGTAAAAAATAGTATTATGAAAGAAAGCTTCTTCAGTCGCCAGTCAAACATCATATCCCATAACGTATTATGAGGATTGGTTGTTTAAGTATTAACATTGATCTGCTAATGTCACATGAGTGCGTGGCCCAATAATATCATCGCATTTAGGGAGAAAAGAAACCCTTACTTAGATTTATTTGTTATTTCCCTCATCACAGTGACTCTTCCTAACCGTTTTTTATTGTCTCCTTTATTTCTATTACTTTTATGAAAACCTGGATCACCGTTACTCCCATATCTGTCATTACCGTTCGCACACCCCCTTTTGTTTTCGAGATCACTGCAACCATCGTGGATGTTCCGGTGTGTATCGTTATTTCCGTTCTTAGCGTAACTTTCTAGAGTGCAGACCATAGTAACCAAAAGCAAAAGTTATTATTTGTTAACTGTTGTTAGTCAAAAATATTCCTGAGTTAGTGAAAACAAAAAGTGGCCTTCTATAAAATCAGTCAGCACAAAATGTACTTATTTGTGTCTAGAACAAGTATCAGGTTCCGATCGCTGATGTGGTCATTGGCATCTACTCGTGTTTTAACGGTAAAGAATGTTTTAGCGTTTAAATGAAGATTCTACAACTTATCATCAATTTTAACATTCGGAGTTGTTAATGGCTACTTATAAGTGTTAATATCAAATTGTGTGATAGACGGGATGTTTGCGTGTGAAAATCAATCAGTGTGACAAGATACAATATTTACGCATGTATATAAATCCGTATGAACACACAGATTATTTACGTGTGCATATCAAATTGTGTGAGTAGATAAATTTTTACGTGTGATTTTCAATAAACAGATTGTTTGGTTATTGCTAAAGAGAAAAAAAACACATAAAATAAACAACAAATAAGTATTGGATATGATATGCGTTTGTTTTTAGAATTTCGCACAAATCTACTCGAGGGCTATCTGTGCTAGCCGTTCCTAATTTAGCAGTGTAAGACTAGAGGGAAGGCAGCTAGTCATCACCACCCACCGCCAACTCTTGGGCTACTCTTTTACCAACGAATAGTGGGATTGACTGTCACATTATACACCCCCACGGCTGGGAGGGCGAGCATGTTTAGCGCGATACGGGCGCGAACCCGCGACCCTCGGATTACGAGTCGCACGCCTTACGCGCTTGGCCATGCCAGGCAATATATGATATGCGAAACATTTGCACAATATTAGAAATGTCTGGAGAAATAATAATTAAAGATATATAAATGTGGCTCCCCAGTGGCTTAGCGATATGTCTGCCGACTTACAACGCTTAAAACCGGGTTCCGAGACCTGTGGTGGGGAGAGCTCAGATAGCACATTGTGTAGCTATGTGCTTAATTTAAAACAAAAACTATATACAGGTGTGCCTGGTTATTTTCTAATTTTGTTAACTTTATTCTGTACTTATGTTGATCATCAAAATTCCAAGACTTCGCACCAAACATGCTCGCCCTTTCAGCCGTACGTTAATATGTGACGGTGAATCCCACTATTCGTTAGTAAAAGAGTAACCTAAGAGTTGGCATTGGGTAGTGATGACTAGCTCCCTTCCTTCTTGTCTTATACCGCTAAATTAGGGACGGCTAGCGCAGATAGCCTTCGTGTTGCTTTGCGCGAAAATTAAACATACAAAGAACTTTAAGTATATATATATCGGCACAGTTTATATATTTAATATTAACCAACATAAGTTTTCTTTATTGGCAATTAAAACAAATTGCCATCATAATGTAGAAATTATTCCAAAAATCTACATGCATATAATATAGCTAAAATATATCATCAGTCTTGTGTAAAACTTTGGATCTCTCTGTAAACATACTTCACCTTAAGTAGTTGACCGATTCAAACTCATACTAACTTTTCAGCACAAATGTGAACTAAATCCATATTAAATTTTCCCAGATGTTAAAAACCATAAACATATTTTATAAATTGTTAGTTTCTATATTGTTACTACAGGAACTGCTTTAAATAGTTATATTTGAACACAATTTTCACCAAAACAAAATATACAATAATAAAATGTGCAGTTAGAAAGTATAAAATAAATATATTTCTTCTGTTTAAATTTCCCGCTCTTTTCTATTGCACAAAAATATAGTAGAGATAAATAAGGGAAAAGGTCTCATAGATTAATTCACTCTAATTTTGTGATAATTTATATTCAGCACACATACTCAGTTGTGTAGTTTACAGTATTTAAAGAAACACAATTTTGTAGTTTAACTGTTCAAAGAGACATACTTGTATAGTTTATATTAATTACAGAAATATATTTGTGTAATTTTAAATTACTTACAAATACAAATTTTAATGGTTTATACTATTTACTGTATAGGTATTTACAGCCCATTCGACTGGTAACACGTTTGACTTTCTTTTTCCTCTCAATATCTTTATAATATAATATTAACGTTCAAATATTTGTGAGTAAGATCGCAAAAACTAACCGAAGCAAACACTTGATTCGGTATCGAAATGTGTTTCTGGTGGAGGAGGAACAGACAGAAAAAAAAAATTCTTTTAGGTACAAATTACACTTTATTTGCTATTCAATACAAAGTTTTTCATTTCAAAATTCACTTTATGGTAATTAATTTTAAATATATATTTTTTCGTACACTACTTAATTTGCGAATTGTTAATTAAATGAAGGTAAGATTTCAAAACATCTTTTCTTTTAGTGAGAATCAAGATCCTAAGAAGTGATAAAGAATAAAAAGTACTTTTCCAGTTTCATACAAATTGAATTAAAACCACAAAATGTGTCAATGTTGTAATAAGTAAGATATTTAATTAACTTTAATGATTTTAAGGGATTGGAGAAGTTTATGTCTCAAGAAAAATATGAATTATATCATATATGTTTGCTTGTTTCTAACTAAGCACAAAGCTCCACAATGGGACATCTGGTCTCAGTCCACCACAATCGAAACCCAGATTCTAGAGCTGTGAATTCACAGACATACCGGTGTATTGAATTATTTGTGAAATAATTTTCATTATACATTATACTTATATATATATTGGTGAAAATAATTAACTAAAATAATAAGGTTTGGTTTGGATAGTTTTGAGTTTCGCGCAAAACTACTCGAGAAATATCTGCGCTAGAAGTCCCTAATTTAAGAGTGTGAGACTAGAGGGAAGACAGCTAGTCATCACCACCCACCGCCAACTCTTGGTTTACTCTTTTACCAACGGTTATTGGGATGACCCTCACATTATAACGCTTCAATGGTTAAAAGGGGAAACATGTTTGATGGGACGGGGATTCGAACCCAAAAATCATAAGAAAGGATTGCGTTAAAACAGCAAATTCAAATCACTGACTAATTATATAATTTATTTTAACTTAAGAAAACAAGCCAAAACAAAAATAAATTAAACGTATTTTGATTAATTTGTTTTTAAGTTAAAATTATTTATTTATTCATTATATATCATAAACCCAATTCTCTTAACTAATATACTCCTATTTATTTAGAGCTAATTGTGAAGTAGAAGTTACAATATTTCATTTTTACCGTTTTATTAAACGTGAGAATTACTTATGCTGCACAAATACAATAGTTCTCTCTCTTCTCTCAACGACTTTTGGATGATGTGTAGCTTTGCACTAAAAAGAACACGTGTGCTAACACCTTTATGATTCTCATTGCATACTTGACATATTGTTTAATGTGTATTAATTTTGAGTTCTTATACATTACGCATACCCACAACAAGTACCAAATTCCGGTTTCCACTGGTGTAAAACCGCTGACTTACCTCTCTGCCACGTGGGGGTAAATATCGGTTAGTCAATAAGTTTCTGTCCAAATATTATGAACTGCCTCATCATTTTACCTCTTTTTAATTTTGTATTACTGAATTGGTTTCTTTGCTTTTTTTTTAATTTCACAAAGAGCTACACGAGAGCTATCTGCGCTACCCATCCCAAATTTATCAATGTATGGAAGCTATTCACCACTACCCACTGCCAATTCTTAGGCTACTTTTGAACAAACCAATAGTGGGATTGAGAGTAACATTATAACGCCCCATGGCTGAAAAAGCGAGAATAATTTGGCGTGACGGAAATTCGAACCCGTGATTTTCAGATCACGTGTAGAGCATCTTAACCAGCTGGTCATGCCATGCAATTAACATTAGTGTGTGTGTGTTTTTCTTATAGCAAAGCCGGCCCGGCATGGCCAAGCGTGTTAAGGCGTGCGACTCGTAATCTGAAAGTCGCGGGTTTGCATCTCTGTCACGCCTAACATGCTCGCCCTTTCAGCCGGGGGACTTTATAATGTGACGATCAATCCCACTATTCGTTGGTAAAAGAGTAGCCCAAGAGTTGGCGGTGGGTGGTGACGACTAGCTGCCTTCCCTCTAATCTTACACTATTAAATTAGGAACGGCTAGCACAGATAGCCCTCGAGGAGATTTGTGCGAAACTCAAAAATCAAACAAACAAACTTATAGCAAAGCCACATCGATCTGTCTGCTGAGTCCACCGAGGGGAATTGAAACGCTGATTTCAGCGTTTTAAATCCATAGACTTACCACTGTACCAACTGGAGGCATCAACATAAGTAAAAACAGGTTCAAGTTTGTTTCTTCAGATTGCTTGTCGAGCAGCTTGGCTGGAAGGTTAAATTATTTACACTTCTTACGAGAAAAGTGGAACTTTGCAATATTTTCATATTTAAAGTTTGAAATATTCAATAATACTTACCTCGGTTAGCTGTTACGAATTTTCCTCTGTCATAACCATTTCCTCTACCATTACTATTTCCTCCGCCAAAATGTAGACCGTCGTTCCTATTTGGAACCCAATCTTCCCAATCCTCTTCCGTTTCTCAACCCACTATCCACCGCTTTTTAAGCCAAACTTGGGATGAAGTTCCAAGCCTAAATCTCTGATGGCGTCTCTTCTCAACGTTTTTGTTGCCTTTTCTCTTTCCATTACGTCTTCCAAAACCTGGATCGACGTCAAAGCCAGGTAGGTCAATAACTCCCCTTCCTCTCCCTGTGTTTCTTGGATCACCGAAACCATCGTAAATGTTCCGGATGTTTTTGCTATTTCCATTTTTAGCGACCTTCCTGTAGTGAAGACCGTAGTCATCAAAAGAAGAACGAAAATCTGTAATAAAAATAAATATCAAAATTATATCTTTTATAAAACTATTACCATTAAAAACAAACAACCTTCTCGCTTGGTCCTTGAGGAAATTGTGTGGAACAAAGTTATTTTACAAAGAAAAACAGACACACAAATTATTACAATATAAATTAGCCTATCGAATAACATTTTCCCCGTAAAGCTTTATGATTTCATTGTGAAATGTTCTTAGATAGAACAGATTATTGTAAAATAAATGGCATTATTCTTCTTTCGTCAAAATAGTTTGGCCTAATTTATATTAATAATTGTAATTGAAATTACAAATGTTGATTAACTTGATGAATCTAGTCAACATTATTGTTATCATACTGGTGTTGTGACAGATACCACTCGAGAAGCTTGGTGGGAAATTCAACATAATTCCTCCTGTTTGTTGTTTTACATGATGAGAACATTTATCACAGTGCTGTTTTACTGGGAATTATTTCATACTAAATTTGAATAACTTTCAAAAAAATATTGTTATCAAACGTATATTTCACTAACAATATCCCATAATAAGATCAGGTCTCGTATCATAAGATTTAATTTTAGTCAAATTATCTCACATTATTCTACGTAGAGGGCTGTCACTTCTGATATTGAAATTATACCGTGCAACAAATACAGTTTTTTCTCTCTGATGAGTTGTGTTGCAGTTTGGCATAAAATTAACTTATAGAATAAACTGTAGAACACTTACCACTGTCTTCATGTTCGTTGGGCTGCGACAGAGTAAAAGACGTTTATATCAGCTGTAAGTTAGTTGACTATGTAAAAAGAATTCTTCAAGTTTTTATATAGTATTTATATAGTGGAGTGATATGACGTAACCACACTGAAGGCTCTACAACTAACTAAGAAACAGCTAATACACAAACTGCTACTTATTAGTTTTTAATTAATAACAAAAGACGTAGCCAATATTTGGATTTTTCTCACATGCTTTTCAAACGAAGATAGATCAAAGCTATAAAATGTTAGAGAAAATTTGTTAATTTTTATTTCATACTGACGTACACTAAATATTTGACTTCATTCCAACTAATCAAGATGATGTTTCAACTTTTAATAAATTTATAATTGCACTAAGAAGAAATTTCAGTTAGCCCTGAAATCTTTTCATTTCATGTGAAAGAAGCGTTGATTATATTATGTGAATATATTTGTTGATTGTAAAGTTAGAAATTTAATTGTAATTTCTTCTACTTTCAACTTAATTTGTCCTTTCAGCACTTAACACGTAACTTTTAAAGTATTACACTTCAAATGTAAAGAGGTTTTCACAGAATCATTTGTCTCTTATCACATAGCTCAATTCATGAGACTGGTATTCAACGAAAAACGTATTGGGTGATGACAAATATAAGACTGGAAAGTTACTTTTTATACAACTTTCTTTTCTAGCCGTAACAGAATGAAATCAAAATTGGTGGTCAAACTTCTAGCTACACTTGTAACATCGACAATAAATAATTCTAAAGAAAATATTCATTCATCAATTAGCCTGGCTACGTTGTTTGTTCAGTTTAGGACATAAAGGTATAGCTACCAGTTTGGTCTGCAATTTTATTTCATTCCTTTAAGTCACACATTTAATTCTTCTTTTTTCGCTGCACATCACTTTCACATTTAATTTGATTAGACTTTTTATCAATACACGTTAACAAATCCCATCAAATAAGAAATGAATAAGATCACAACCATATTATTCAAAACAGAGCTTTACGTATCTTTGTTTCTTCTCAAAACATGGTCAATAGCTTATTTATAGTAACAACATGGAATATAGACTAACAGATACTTGTCATTAACCCTCTGAAATCGGCAGAGCTCTTTGAAACATCATCACCTATGCTAAATACTTAATATAACATCTCCTGACGCTAAATTCAATCAAAGTTTTTCACGTTATATCTCATTAATTTCTTAACACATTGCCGTATAATTTGGTGTGGGAAGTAAAATTCCAATAAATATAATCACATGATAGTTTGGGTTACCAGGGTCTGAAAGACAGAAAATAGAAAAACGTTAAACTATTACTCCGGTTAACTCTCCAGTCGGATCGTCACCTTGTCGTGGTGAGAGAGCATGCGCGTGCAAGTAATCCTGAGAGCGATGTCGTCGGGAGGCTTGCGTTTCTGGTAGGGTCATCCATGATGGCAAGATCGAGGGTGAGGTTCCTGACAAAAAACGACCCAACCCCAAGACCCCAACCTGGACTTCTCAACGGCAGGAAGGACGGACAAGGGCTGCAGCAGTTCTAATCGTCTTGGTTTCTTTGCCATTGGACTCAGCTTGTTGTGCATGTTAAAGACCGTGTGTCTGCTGGTGTGCAACGTCATTCACACGTTATATCAACTCACGTACAGACGTCTTCCAAGTTTTACAAAGTTTCCAACATTTTGAAAAGAAGCGAGAGAAACAACTCCAGTTACTACTGAAACCTCTCCTTCCCCTGAACTGACCTGCCCTTACTGCCAGAATACATTTGCAGCAAGGATTGGCTTCATTAGCCATCTCGGGACCCCTGTATGAAATTGGAGAGCCATCATTCTCCACCTCGAAGGATCGCCACGATTCGTATTAATAATTCTCAGAATGTCCTACAGCAGGTTGTCTTGGCTGTAAGACTAACTGACGTATGTCTTAATCTACGTTTGTTATATAGTAGTACAATATCTCTGAGCGTTCAGTACTGGGATAAAATGTATCTAGACATTCTTTACTAGTACAGAATTCAACTGTTTCTGTACTGCGGTATCTAAGTGTAATATAACGGCATATAAGATGACTGGACTTTAATTTCTATACTGGGATCGATAGAGTGTATCAGAGATTGTTTCTGTGATACAATCTCTCTGAACCTGTTTTATTATGATAAAATTAATTTATCTTTCTAAATTTTAACACAAAACGCTATGGTTCCATAAACATGACTGTTTCATTCTCAAGACATCGATTAACAAAATATATTTTACCTCTCCTAAGACAAACAAAAAACGTTTCGCTAAAAGTCTCACTGATACCTTAGATTTTCAGAAACATTAATGTAGTTATAAATTCCCCTAAACGATTCAGTGCACTATATGGTCTGAAAAGAACATCAACTATTGTTATGGTCAGGTAGAAATATAGTGATAACACTGTCCGCTAGAGGGAAAGTAAGTATGAATTAATGATTGTTTGTTTGTTTTGAATTTCGCGCAAAGCTACAAAAGGACTATCTGCGCTTACCGTCCCTAATTTTACAGTGTATCACAAAAGGAAAGGCAGCTAGCTAGCCAACACCACCCACCGCCAATTCTTGGGCTACTCTTTTACCAACAAATAGTGGGATTGGCAGTACAATTATAACGTCCCCACGGCTGAAAGGGAGAGCATGTTTGGTGTTCCAGGGATTCGATTTAACGACACTCGGATTACGAATGAATTATTTAATATTTTTTTATGGAAATGCATAACAATTTTTAATATAAATTTTGAGTTTTCTTAATATAAAAAATAAAAGACAAACAACATAAAGAAAACGTAACTATGTTTAGAAATATATATGTAATTTCTTTACTTTGCTTTTTACATTGTCATAACTCAGAAGCCCGTCACACCAAACATGTTTGTCCTTTCAACCGTAAGAGCGTTATAATGTGACAGCCAATCCCACTATTCGTTGGTAAAAGAGTAGCTGACCTTAGAAAACCTGGTATGGCCAGATGGGTTAAGACGTTCCACTCGTAATCCGAGTATCGCAGGTTCGAATACCCGTCCCATCAAATATGCTCGTCCTTTTAGCTGTAAAGGTGTTTTTATGTTATGGTCAATCCCACAATATGTTAGTAAAAAGGTAGCTTAAGAGTTGGCTGTGGGAGGTGATGGCTATCTGCCTTCCTCTTAGTTTTACACTGTAAAATTAGGGACGGCTAGCGCAGATAGTCCTCATTTAATTTTGCGCGAAATTCAAAACTAACCAAACCAGTTGTTGAACATTGTTTTTTTGGCAAAGTTTACCAATGTTTCGCTTATTTGCAATTTTTTGTCAACAAACATGGGCAGAATTGTTTCGTGATATACACTTAATCATGAGTTCAGCATATTTCAGATTATTAATATGTAATGTAAATTATGTAGTTTTAAAATAATTCAATGACAACAAGTCAAAATGTTAATTCATTACAAATGACAGATATCTTCAATAGCAGAACCAATATTTGGCACACTTAACTTTGAACATTAGATTAATCTCTTACAGAAATTAATCAGTGTATTTTCAAATTTTAAAAATAAATTTATGTCTTTCATTTATTCTTTATTGCGAAATGCCTGAAGCAACTAAATTATTAAAGATGTCAATTTTTATGTTTGGTTTGGTTTGATGTGTTTTTAATTTCGCGCAAAGCTACACGAGAGCTATTTGCCGTTCCCAATTTTGTAGTGTAAGACTCGAGAGAAGGCAGATAGTAATCACCACCCACCGCCAACTCTTGGAGCACTCTTTTACCAATGAATAGTGGGATTGACCATCACATTATATATCGCCCCCACGGCTGAGAGGGCCAGCTTGTTTGGTGCGATGGTGATTCAAACCCGTGAACATCAGATTAATTACAAGTCCAGTGCCGGCTTAACCACCTGGCAATGCCGAACATTTTTGTTCGGGAAAAAAAATGTCTCAAATTGGGAACAGACCCGAAAAGGCCGATTGGTTAAGGCACATGATTCGTAATCTGAGAATCACGAGTTCGAATTGAAGGGGCGTTATAAAATGATGGTCAATACCACTATTCGTTGATAAAAGCCTAGTCCTAAAGTTGTTTGTGGGTGGTGATGACTAGCTTACACTGCTAAGTTAAGAACGGCTAGTGCAGATAGCCATCATGTAGCTTTGCACGAAATTTGAAAAAAATATATATCCTTATAAATTATAAGATTAAAGTGATTGAAGCAACTCAAACATTTGTAACAGTTAACTTCACTTTGGTATATACTCAAGAAACATATTTGTAAATCAGAGTTACGTAAGCAGGAAACAGTAAATAATTTATTCAGTTAAAGACGAGTGTTTTATTGAAAGTGAAGTTTCATAAATAATAAACAAATTGAATATCATGAATCAATTAACCATATCTTTAAAATAATTAATTCACTTATTTAAGTTAAATGTACACTTTGTATTTGAAATCAGTCGATGTTGAACTTTTTATTTTTCAGTTTTTTTCAGGATCGTGACTACCCGAAACAAATTATGTCCTGAAATTTCCTTCATTCAATTAATATACCTTGAATCATCCACTATATAAATTAAACAAAATTTCAAACTGTTATAAACTCAATTCTGATAAACGTTTTAAGTATATTGTTGTAACGAACACCTGTTCTTCGAAAAATGTATTTGAAACATGTTTGTTGTGTATGTAATTCGACATTCCACATTTATTGAGACAAAATACCTTATTATTTGTAACTGTGTAGGTTCTATAAGTTAATAGTATAAGTGGTATTAGAGTTTAATACTGCTAAAATATTTTGGAATTATCTATAACGTAAACTAGAGTTACGTTCTTTTAAGAAATGATCGATTATTATTTGAAACTTTAAAATTTGTTTTAGTATACCTGTCTAAGTACTTGTGTGCATTTATGTAAAATAAATAAATAAGTTTAACTAACTTCCAATTCCCAACACGGGTATCAAAACCAAGTTTCTAGAGGAGTGAGTCTGCAAACAATCCGCTGTGCCAAGTGGAGGAGAGTATAATGGTAATCACACACATGGACATTGTCACGTGGGGTAATGGAAGAGGTCAAATGTATATGACCCTCATAGATCTACATGACCTAAAAACCGATATAGTTAGCAGCAACTTTAAACATCATTAGTAAACAGGTTCTAATATTCATTATAGGAGTAGATTCAAACAGCGACTATTTACCAATATGAAGTGTTTTCGGTACGTCACATCATCAGCACCAACCAGAACACATGCAAAAATTGAACTACAAAAAGTAAATTGGAATTAATATGAGGAGAAATTAATAGAGTTTTCCTTCCCTAGTAACACAGCAGAAGATCTGTGGATTTACATCACTATAAACCGTGTTTCGTTATTCCTAGAAAGGAGAGCACAAATAGCATATTGTGTAACCGGTGCTTAACTTCAAATATTCAAAATTAATAGGACGTATTCATTTCAAACTGGCCACAACAATCACTAACAGCCTGAATAAAAATAGCAAATGTTCAGTAATCACAGACAGACTCATAACAAAAGCACAAAATTACATACCAAAGTATCAATAAAGGATACCCATACCAACTGGAGCAAAATAGTGATTTCTGTAGCAACTGGTGCAATATAGTAATATCCACACCCACAAAAAAAGGATCAAACAAGATGAAAATATTATATGTTACAACTGGTGATCCACAAATAAATAAGTCTAGAAATAAAATTAGAAGACGCGTTAAGTTACTAAAATCACAATAACAGAACACCTTGTATACATAAATAAACTCAAAAACTGTTCCCAGATATTCATATTCTCATATAAAAAAGGCTACAAGGTTAAACAAAACAGTTATCGCTGATTTACCCAACACTCAAACACAATAATAATAAACTAGCATGCAAGAATAAACACAAAGTACACAACTTGAAAGAACAAGGACAGAATGAAGATTGTCATTGATCTCAAGTATGAGATAAACAACCATGTACCAAGTAACATAAAAGTATTCAAGTCTATAGTATAAACTGTAGTTTATATAAGACTCGAAGAAAATGAAATATTTGGTTGAGTAGCAATTTAAAAACCTTTACGTTGATCTCCAACTATTGTCAAGAGAATAACATTTGCTAAAAAGTGTAAGCATGGGAAGAGAAATGTGATGGTTTGGGGGGCTTCTATGTTAGGAAGAAAATAGATATTTGCTAAATGGATAGAATAATGGACCAACGCAAGTACCATCAGACACTATTGATCCGTCATGTTACACACAATGGTTTGCGTATTATTGGTAAAGGATTCTACTACCAAAGAGATAATGACCTCAAACATTCATCCATCTTATGAAGAAATTACTGAGCTAAGAAAGAAGTGTTCCTGGAATCATTCAAATGATGCAATGCCCCCAAAGAGCCTCGGTCTCAACCCAATTGAAGATGTCTAGACTTTGAAACATAAACAATTAACAAATCAAAACTTCCTTTTGTACTTGAAACATTTAGAGCAAAGTTCCAAAGGACATTAATTATTACGTGACAGTACCTGAAAGGTTATCTATAGTTATTAATACATTAATTATTACGTGACAGTACCTGAAAGGTTATCTATAGTTATTAATACATTAATTATTACGTGACAGTACCTGAAAGGTTACCTATAGTTATTAATACATTAATTATTACGTGACAGTACCTGAAAGGTTGTCTATAGTTATTAATACATTAATTATTACGTGACAGTACCTGAAAGGTTATCTATAGTTATTAATACATTAATTATTACGTGACAGTACCTGAAAGGTTATCTATAGTTATTAATACATTAATTACGTGACAGTACCTGAAAGGTTGTCTATAGTTATTAATACATTAATTATTACGTGACAGTACCTGAAAGGTTGTCTATAGTTATTAATACATTAATTATTACGTGACAGTACCTGAAAGGTTATCTATAGTTATTAATACATTAATTATTACGTGACAGTACCTGAAAGGTTATCTATAGTTATTAATACATTAATTATTACGTGACAGTACCTGAAAGGTTATCTATAGTTATTAATATAAGAGTGGGACAGAAAACATTATCTGTTTGCTGAAGTCAAGTACCACCACCGAATTTTTATTGAACTAAATATGAAGATTAACAAACTTTGAATGTATCACCTGTGATTTAACATCCACTGTTCTTTGAAAATAGCTTGAAATATAATTTTTGATTTCGTTCTAACACTTTTGCTTAGTACTGTATATATATACCCAACCAATGAAGTGCACCAAGTACACTACTTAAAAAGGATAGTTTTCTTTAGAGTATCATCATTGCGCTATTTGCATAACGTAGTTTAAATACGTTATAGATAGATAGAAGTCATAGATAGAAGTAAATAATATGATTAGGCTATCTTTCGATATAAATTTTCGCTTTTTTATAACTGTAATAAGTACGGATAACAGACCAAATAACTTCTTGTAACCCTATGCCAGTTTAATGTGTGGTCTGAGGTTGAAGATATTTCTTATTGTGCTTTCAAGTTTTGAGAAGTCTTCAGCAGTCTTATCGGATTGTTTAAGGTCGTTGGTACCAAAATGAATTATAAGAAAACGGACAGATCCGGGAAAAGAACTGGTCATAGCTATGGCATCGTGAACTATAAGGAATTGGACAGATTCTGGAAAAGAACTAGTCATAAGGGAAACAGCTCTTAGAATCATTTATTTATTTTTGTGGTAAGAACTTAAGAATTTATGTTTGCTAAATTATTTTGTATTAAATTTCCCCCAGTAGATCAGCGATACGTAAATCTGAAGTCATATAATGCTCAAATTTGTAGGCTTAACTTTCCACTTAATAACAAAATAATATTATTCGCTTATTCAAGGATAATTTTAATTTTTTCATTGTGTTTTTTCATTTATTTATTTTTGGCAAAAGCAATCTTAAAAATCAATGAAGCAAACATAGTCCCGACACAGTGATATTTATAGGAACATACATCGTTGAAAGGTGGGTTCCGTGGTGGGCAGAACAAATGTAGTTTATTGAGTAGCTTTGAGCTTAGCTACCAATAAATAAACAAATAAGAAAACATAACGAATAATGAAACAAATAATGTAATTTGCGATTATCTTGATCTGACAATAGAAATATGATTTGCCGTAAGCGACACAATTTGAAACTATCCGCTTTAGTAACCATCTGGGGAATTACAGATACAAGTGATCTTCACAATGAATACTCGTTACTGGACGGCATTCATTGGATGCAGATAATATCAGTTGAATACTGACGTGAATATTATTTATTTATTCATAGAAACTGAAAAATTATTTAGATAAATATCCTAGCCGAAAAAAAGTTTTAAAAAATAAGAAACCTTTTTTTTGTAGAAAGTATCTTTAACTTACATTTTAAATAATTCCAAAAACATTTGTGTAGGATAGAATTTTTAACCAACAACAAAACAGTTCGTAACATGCTCGTGCACCAGTTTCTCTATTAACGACTATTTTGTCGTCACGTATATATCCTATATAGCTACCAATCATAAAGCTACTTTCAATTTTAATTTTTTTTTATTTTCTTGGAATTTCGTGCAAGGCTACATGAGGGCTATCTGCACTAGCCGTCTCTAATTTAGCAGTGTGAGACAAGAGAAAAAGCAGCTAGTCATTAACACCCACCGCCGACTCTTGGGTTACTCTTTTAATAACGAATAGTGGGATTGATTGCGACATTATAACGTCTTCACGGCTGAAAAGGCGAGCATGTTTGATGCGACAGAGATTCGAACGCGCGCTCCTCAAATTATGAGTCCAACGTCTTAACCCACTTGGCCATGCCTGGTCTTTCGTCACTGAATTGTAGCGAAAAGGTTATTGTATTTACCACAAAAACATACTTGGAGAGAAACCCTTTAGATTGAACGAGTGTTCAAGAGTTTTGTTCCACAATCTTCATAACTCATTGCTAATATTAAAATTATCAAGCAGTAATTTTACAAATTAAATCCAATATCAACATTTTAATTTTAAAAATATGTGTTCATAATATAGGTTGGAATTAAGAACAAAACCACACAATGGGCTACATATCCTCTGCCCATCACAGGTATCGGAACTCAGTTTTTAGAGGTGTGAGTTCGTAGACATACCACTTATAATACAGTAAAAGAACAAACACATGAATGGTCAAACACTGTCATTTAACTTTAGTTGTTTTTTGTTTCATCCTTTTCATATAGACATCTGTTTACGCAAAAAGTATAATTACTTTATATTTTGAAAATTTAAAATTATGTATGGATGGTTCAGATTGTTCATCGAAACGGAATTTCAAATATCTCCTTAACAGGGTATCAGAACGAAACAACAGCATACAAGTATGACAGAAAGTGTTCGTACCCTTAGGTCATGAGTAGTGTTTTCTTCATAACTTAAAAATGTTTTTTGTGTTTTTTTCTTATAGCAAAGTCACATCAGGCTATCTGCTGAGCCCACCGAGAGGAATCGGATCCCTGATTTTAGCGTTGTAAATCCGAAGACATACCGCTGTACTAGCGGGGGGCGTAACTTAAAAAGTATCATGATTAGGATAACAAATGTACAGTATATTATAAATATTATTGAAAGACACGTCTACATAATTTTTTATGTAAACTGAACGAAAAAAAACTGTTTATAAACAAATAACCAAACATAAAAGTGGTAGAAAGTACTCGTGCGTATATTGTTTCCTTTTATATATTTTTTCTGCTTATTTCTCATTACACAATAACTCAAACACCAAAACAATGGTGTCAACCAATTTCAGTGAGGTGGCGTAGATTCAAATGAAGTATTCGATTTTATAAGTTGTAAAATAGTAATAACAATTTTAATATATTTTTAATCATAATTCTAAAACAAACGATGTTATCATTATCTCTTGAAGGTAGCTTTGTTATAGGCATCTGATGGTCTTTCAAAGAACTTATGTACGAGGTGTGACAGTCATTTACAGTCAATAACACTTTTCAACACAAATTTTGTTCCTGGATAGTATGTGTTATTTCTCAATTGCTTATGTTGTAAAAGTATAGAAAATTGCCATTATTCCCTTCAAACTTTGCTTTTGTAACCTGGATAATAAAATTTAAAAATTAACCTATTTTCTGTGAGAAAACGGGCAAATTTGCACATTTTCGCTTACATGAGGTCCAAATAAAACAACATATTAATCAAGAGTTACATGTATTGACACTAACGTTTATACAAAATGTTTAGAAGTGAGTAGTTTTGCGACTGAAATGTAAGTCACTTTCACGTATCAGTCCTTAAATATAGTCTCCATCTTGTTTTTGTTACACGCTCCCAGGTCACAAAAGCAAAGTTTGAAGACAAAAATAGGTCTTTTCTATTTATTTTAAACATAAGCAATTGGGAAATAACACTTTCTACCCAGGAGCAAGAAAAAGTATTTTTTTCTTTACATAGCGTAATAGACAAGCAATAAATATCAAAGTTGGATCCTCATTATACACAGAAAGTGGTTAAAAATAAAACCTTCCCATAATCTGTTTAACACTGTATTAAAGAAAGCAAAATAGAACTTTCCGTAAAGGAAGTAAATGTAGGGACGGCTAATATAAAGTAAGGATGATTCAAATGCCATATCCACTATGTTATTTATATTGAATAATTGATACTTGCCATCCCTATAGTTATTTTCTTTTCCGAAAATATTTTTCTCTATTTCTTCGTTTGATAAAGCGAAGCATTCAGACTGAGATGAACTTTGAGTCTTTTATTTCACAACTGAGACTGAATAGATTAAGACAGCTTCGAATGTATTTTTTCATGTAATACATATAATCTAACGTTCATTAATTGAAGCAGAAAGATTTCGGGAAGTAGATAGTTTGAGTCGCGTCAGGATCCTGAGAAGCTGTAAAAACAAAAAAAGCTTTGTCAATTTCTGTTTCAACTGAGTTGAAATACAGCAAAATAAGTGATTCGGTTAATTTCAAGTGATAATTAAAGTGTCTGACGAGGCTTAAGTTTTCAGTATTTGTAAAACTACACTTTTAATAATTAACACCTGTGTTAAATGATTTATTGTACGTCTTTATATGACCCTGATTTATAAACGTATTTCCTCTGTGTAACTAAAAACGTTCATAGCCTGTCCTGTTTTTAATTATACCTTTCTATTACTTTAAAGCTAAACAGAAAGTTAATTGTTGCGAATGTTTGAATTGCTTCAAGCACTTTTATCTTATAATTGATAAGAATTAAAAAACAATTGTTGGTGGGCTGTCTGCCCCTAATTTAGTATTGTAAGACTAGAAGGAATGCAGCTAGTCATCACCACTTGAGCTACTCTTTTACCAGCGAATAGTGAGATTGACTGTCACATTATAACGCCCCACGCCTGGGAGATCAAGTATATTTTAAGGAAAGGGTATTCAAACCCGCGACCCTTGGATTACGAGTGGAGTGCCTTAACCAACTGACCATGCCGGGCCTCAACATTAACTGATCAAATGTTCACTTTTTTCACATAAATTACTGTAAGGTTTGTTAATTTTAAATTTTGTACAAAACTACACGAGGGCTACCTGCGTTAGCCGTCCTTAATTGAGTTGTGTAAAACAAGAGAAAAGTCAGATAGTCATCACCACCCACCGCGACCGATTACGAGAGAGTGATTTAACTACCTGGCCATGTCGGTCCGAGCTCTGAATAAACATTGAGAACGTGTACTTATGAAATGTTTACTTTAAATGCACTGATGGTCCAATAATTTTATTTTTAATATCCCAAATAATTGTTCAGTCTTTCTTTCCTCATTAATAAGTCTAAAAAGCTTTCCAAATCTAAACGTTAAATTACTTAACAACCATTTCTACTTACCTGGATAAAATTTAATCATGGCCTTTATATTGAAATTTCCCATTTCTTTAGACACTTTTGTATCAAACTGCACGCTATACCTTTAACTATAACCACTTCTTAACTGGCCGTCAAGTCCTGCTCCACTTTCCAACCCACTGGCGAGACCTGTACCACTTCGTTAACCAAAGCCTGTCCTATCACTTACACTCAGTCCTCCACTACCAACCAACCCACTTCTAAGTCCTGCATCGCCCCCCAATCCATCAGGAGCACCAGGGACTAATCCTTGACCATCATTGATTCCAAATCTGCTATTATATCCTGGTGATAACTCACTTCTGCGACCTGCACCTTTTCCGAAATCTCCATGATAACCAGTGGCCAGGTGGTAGTCTAAACCACCCCTATTTCCTTATCATCTATTAAATCTATTTCTCAATCTGCTCCCAAGTAAAGAGTTGAAGTAACGTCCCACACCATCACCAATTCCAAACAAGCTACTATATTCGTCTCTACGTAACAACCTACTTCTACGACTTCCAACGTTTCTGAAGTTTCTAGGATAACTAGGGGCCAACTCATAATCTAAATCACCCTTACTTCCTGACTGTCTTTTACTTAAGCCATGTTTTATTTTGACGCCGTCATAACCGCTGTAATCTTCTTTTTCATTATATTTTGCATCATTTTCGTCTCCAATGTAATCACTTTCAAAAACGTCTTGTTTACTTTCTGTAGTGTAGAACGTGACAATCAGATACAAACCTGCAACCTGAAATAAATTAAACGTCAGTGTCGTCTTATTTTAAAAGCTATTACAATCGTTTGTACTATTCCATCGGTGAAGAAAATGTGTAGAATGTATTGTTTGTTTCTTTTTTTAATTTCGCGCAAAGCTTGTTCGCAGTTGTCCCATTTAGGGCTATCTCCGATAGCCGTCCCTAATTTAGCAGTGTAATACAAGAGGGAAGGAAGCTAATCATCACCAACCACCGCCAACTCTTGGGCTACACTTTTACCAGCGAATAGTGGGATTGACCGTCACATCATGACGTTCCCACGGTTGAAAGGGCAAGCATATTTTAGTGTGACAGGAATTCGAACCAGCGACACTCTGATTACGAGTCAAACGCCTTAACCTACCTAGCTATGCCGGGCCTGTGCAGAATATAAAATAAAAGGTTCCCGTGTATATTAACATTTGTAATTTGTAAGTTTTTTATATTATTTGTTTAATTTCTATTTTAAGTTTTATTAGATAGGTTGTTTGAAATTTATATAAATTAGGTATCAATTAGTTTAATCTACTTGGATTTAATAGGTATTATTGAAATTACAGGCGACATGCCCGTTAATTAACTATAATGGTATTTCGAAACTAATTTACTGAGTTTTGTTTATATTAACATTTGTTTTTGTTGTTGTTGTCAAAGTATATATCATTCGAAGAGTTTTCCTGCAAATTCAACAAATATCACCATATCTAGTGCTACGTTTTGGCTGTTACTGGAAGACTTTGATCCTAGACTCGGCATGTCCAGGTGGGGTTAAGGCGTCTGACCTGTAATCTGGGGTCGCGGGTCTGAATTCCCGTCCACCAAACATGCTCGCCCTTTCTTCCGTGAAGTGTTATGGTAATGTTTCAGTTAATCGCACTATTACGTTGGTAAAAGAGGCAGCCCAAGAGGCTATGGTGGTGTGATGACTAGCTGCCTTCCCCTAGTCTTACACTGCTAAATTAGGAACTACAAGCACAGATAGCCCCTGAGTAGCTTTGTGAAGCAATTCATAAAAAAACTAAAAAACAAAACCAATTGATTTGCAAACCGAACTGTCTTCTTCTTAATTCTCTGCTGTTTTATCAAAGCTATTGGGTTGTTTGTTTGGTCTCCATGCGTTATTAATTGTTTCTATTGTTGCTCAGGTATCGTGTACGTTGCTGTTTTTTTTAGCAGTAGGCACCCGTAATCATTTGACCATAAACTGCTTCATTTTTGATTGTATTGGCTGTATACTTAACGTTACCTGGTAATATGTTCTCTAATTCACTTTGATATTCTAGCCAATTGGCTTTTTTGTACTCGAATGTGTCTTGTTTAAGGTTTTATCTTTGTGGGCGAGATCGAAGACACACCGTACAGGAAGATGATCACTGTTTATCTTTTCCCACATTAAAATTTAATAATGATATTAAAGGAGGTGAGGCAGATATCTAATATATGTACTTGTATTTGTATCATACGGTGTATAAGTAGGTGTTTGTCATTTAACATTACTATGTTATTATCCTCGAATTAGTTGTAATAAAATTGTCTTCATTTGTGTTTGTGAACAACATCAAAGCCTATTGGTTCGGTTGGAATGTCGTGCTGCTAGTTGATGGTTGTAATACG